>NW_027017499.1:0-77184 GCF_036013445.1 Caloenas nicobarica | reverse complement strand
GGGCCCGACAGGGCCCGACAGAGCCCGACAGAGCCCGACCAGAGCCCGACAGGGCCGGACAGGGCCCGACAGGGCCCGACAGGGCCCGACAGATCCCGACAGAGCCCGACAGGGCCCGACAGGGCCCAGTAGAGCCGACAGGGCCCGACAGGGCCCGACAGGGCCCGACAGAGCCCAGTAGAGCCCGACAGAGCCCGACAGAGCCCGACAGAGCCCGACAGAGCCCGACAGGGCCCAGTAGAGCCCGACAGAGCCCGATAGAACCCGTCAGAGCCCGACAGAGCCCGACAGAGCCCGACAGAGCCCGACAGAGCCCGACAGGGCCCAGTAGAGCCCGACAGAGCCCGACAGAGCCCGACAGAGCCCGACAGAGCCCGACAGAGCCCAGTAGAGCCCAGTAGAGCCCGACAGAGCCCGACAGAGCCCGACAGAGCCCGACAGAGCCCAACAGGGCCCAGTAGAGCCCGACAGAGCCCGACAGAGCCCGACAGGGCCCGACAGAGCCCGACAGGGCCCAGTAGAGCCCGACAGAGCCCGACAGAGCCCGACAGAGCCTGACAGAGCCCGACAGAGCCCGACAGGGCCCAGTAGAGCCCGACAGAGCCCGACAGAGCCCGACAGGGCCCGACAGGGCCCGACAGGGCCCGACAGGACCCAGTAGAGCCTGACAGAGCCCGACAGAGCCCGACAGAGCCCGACAGGGCCCGACAGGGCCCGACAGGGCCCGACAGAGCCCAGTAGAGCTCGACAGAGCCCGACAGGGCCCAGTAGAGCCCGACAGAGCCCGACAGAGCCTGACAGAGCCCGACAGGGCCCGACAGGGCCCGACAGAGCCCGACAGAGCCCGACAGGGCCGGACAGGGCCCGACAGGGCCCGACAGGGCCCGACAGATCCCGACAGAGCCCGACAGGGCCCGACAGGGCCCAGTAGAGCCCGACAGGGCCCGACAGGGCCCGACAGGGCCCGACAGAGCCCAGTAGAGCCCGACAGAGCCCGACAGAGCCCGACAGAGCCCGACAGAGCCCGACAGGGCCCAGTAGAGCCCGACAGAGCCCGATAGAACCCGTCAGAGCCCGACAGAGCCCGACAGAGCCCGACAGAGCCCGACAGAGCCCGACAGGGCCCAGTAGAGCCCGACAGAGCCCGACAGAGCCCGACAGAGCCCGACAGAGCCCAGTAGAGCCCAGTAGAGCCCGACAGAGCCCCGACAGAGCCCGACAGAGCCCAACAGAGCCCGACAGAGCCCGACAGAGCCCAGTAGAGCCCGACAGAGCCCGACAGAGCCCGACAGAGCCCGACAGAGCCCGACAGAGCCCGACAGGGCCCAGTAGAGCCCGACAGAGCCCGACAGAGCCCGACAGAGCCCAGTAGAGCCCGACAGAGCCCGACAGATCCCGACAGGGCCCGACAGAGCCCGACAGAGCCCGACAGAGCCTGACAGAGCCCGACAGGGCCCGACAGGGCCCGACAGGGCCCGACAGAGCCCGACAGGGCCCGACAGGGCCCAGTAGAGCCCGACAGAGCCCGACAGAGCCCAGTAGAGCCCGACAGGGCCCGACAGGGCCCGACAGGGCCCAGTAGAGCCCGACAGAGCCCGACAGAGCCCAGTAGAGCCCAGTAGAGCCCGACAGAGCCCGACAGAGCCCGACAGGGCCCGACAGGGCCCGACAGGGCCCGACAGAGCCCAGTAGAGCCCGACAGAGCCCGACAGAGCCCGACAGAGCCCGACAGAGCCCGACAGGGCCCAGTAGAGCCCGACAGAGCCCGACAGAGCCCGACAGAGCCCGACAGAGCCCAGTAGAGCCCAGTAGAGCCCGACAGAGCCCGACAGAGCCCGACAGAGCCCGACAGAGCCCAACAGGGCCCAGTAGAGCCCGACAGAGCCCGACAGAGCCCGACAGGGCCCGACAGAGCCCGACAGGGCCCAGTAGAGCCCGACAGAGCCCGACAGAGCCCGACAGAGCCTGACAGAGCCCGACAGAGCCCGACAGGGCCCAGTAGAGCCCGACAGAGCCCGACAGAGCCCGACAGGGCCCGACAGGGCCCGACAGGGCCCGACAGGACCCAGTAGAGCCTGACAGAGCCCGACAGAGCCCGACAGAGCCCGACAGGGCCCGACAGGGCCCGACAGGGCCCGACAGAGCCCAGTAGAGCTCGACAGAGCCCGACAGGGCCCAGTAGAGCCCGACAGAGCCCGACAGAGCCTGACAGAGCCCGACAGGGCCCGACAGGGCCCGACAGAGCCCGACAGAGCCCGACAGAGCCCGACAGGGCCGGACAGGGCCCGACAGGGCCCGACAGGGCCCGACAGATCCCGACAGAGCCCGACAGGGCCCGACAGGGCCCAGTAGAGCCCGACAGGGCCCGACAGGGCCCGACAGGGCCCGACAGAGCCCAGTAGAGCCCGACAGAGCCCGACAGAGCCCGACAGAGCCCGACAGAGCCCGACAGGGCCCAGTAGAGCCCGACAGAGCCCGATAGAACCCGTCAGAGCCCGACAGAGCCCGACAGAGCCCGACAGAGCCCGACAGAGCCCGACAGGGCCCAGTAGAGCCCGACAGAGCCCGACAGAGCCCGACAGAGCCCGACAGAGCCCAGTAGAGCCCAGTAGAGCCCGACAGAGCCCGACAGAGCCCGACAGAGCCCGACAGAGCCCGACAGAGCCCAACAGAGCCCGACAGAGCCCGACAGAGCCCAGTAGAGCCCGACAGAGCCCGACAGAGCCCGACAGAGCCCGACAGAGCCCGACAGAGCCCGACAGGGCCCAGTAGAGCCCGACAGAGCCCGACAGAGCCCGACAGAGCCCAGTAGAGCCCGACAGAGCCCGACAGATCCCGACAGGCCCGACAGAGCCCGACAGAGCCCGACAGAGCCCGACAGAGCCTGACAGAGCCCGACAGGGCCCGACAGGGCCCGACAGGGCCCGACAGGGCCCGACAGAGCCCGACAGGGCCCGACAGGGCCCAGTAGAGCCCGACAGAGCCCGACAGAGCCCAGTAGAGCCCGACAGGGCCCGACAGGGCCCGACAGGGCCCAGTAGAGCCCGACAGAGCCCGACAGAGCCCAGTAGAGCCCAGTAGAGCCCGACAGAGCCCGACAGAGCCCGACAGGGCCCGACAGGGCCCGACAGGGCCCGACAGAGCCCAGTAGAGCCCGACAGTGCCCGACAGAGCCCGACAGGGCCCGACAGGGCCCGATAGAGCCCGACAGAGCCCGACAGAGCCCGACAGGGCCAGACAGAGCCCGACAGAGCCCAGTAGAGCCCAGTAGAGCCCGACAGAGCCCGACAGAGCCCGACAGAGCCCGACAGAGCCCGACAGGGCCCGACAGGGCCCGACAGGGCCCGACAGAGCCCGACAGAACCCAGTAGAGCCCAATAGAGCCCGACAGGGCCCGACAGGGCCCGACAGGGCCCAGTAGAGCCCGACAGAGCCTGACAGAGCCCAACAGGGCCCGACAGAGCCCGACAGAGCCCAGTAGAGCCCGACAGAGCCCGACAGAGACCGACAGGGCCCGACAGGGCCCAGTAGAGCCCGACAGAGCCCAGTAGAGCCCAGTAGAGCCTGACGGAGCCCGACAGAGACCGACAGAGCCCGACAGGGCCCGACAGAGCCCGACAGAGCCCGACAGGGCCCGACAGGGCCCGACAGAGCCCGACAGGGCCCGACAGGGCCCGACAGACCGCAGTAGAGCCCGACAGAGCCCGACAGAGCCCAGTAGAGCCCGACAGAGCCCGACAGAGCCCGACAGGGCCCGACAGGGCCCGACAGGGCCCGACAGAGCCCAGTAGAGCCCAACAGAGCCCAACAGAGCCCAACAGAGCCCGACAGAGCCCGACAGGGCCCGACAGGGCCCGACAGGGCCCGACAGAGATCGACAGGGCCCGACAGAGCCCAGTAGAGCCCGACAGAGCCCGACAGGGCCCGACAGGGCCCAGTAGAGGCCGACAGAGCCCGACAGAGCCCGACAGGGCCCGACAGGGCCCAGTAGAGCCCGACAGAGCCCGACAGGGCCCGACAGAGCCCGACAGAGCCCAACAGAGCCCAGTAGAGCCCGACAGAGCCCGACAGAGCCCGACAGAGCCCGACAGAGCCCAGTAGAGCCCGACAGAGCCCGACAGAGCCCGACAGAGCCCGAGAGAGCCCAGTAGAGCCCGACAGAGCCCGACAGGGCCTGACAGGGCCCGACAGGGCCCGACAGGGCCCAGTAGAGCCCGACAGAGCCCAGTAGAGCCCAGTAGAGCCCGACAGAGCCCGACAGAGCCCGACAGGGCCCGACAGGGCCCGACAGGGCCCAGTAGAGCCCGACAGAGCCCGACAGGGCCCGACAGGGCCCGACAGGGCCCAGTAGAGCCCGACAGAGCCCGACAGAGCCCGACAGAGCCCGACAGAGCCCGACAGGGCCCGACAGGGCCCAGTAGAGCCCGACAGAGCCCGACAGAGCCCAGTAGAGCCCGACAGAGCCCGACAGAGCCCGACAGAGCCCGACAGGGCCCGACAGAGCCCAGTAGAGCCCGACAGAGCCCGACAGTGCCCGACAGAGCCCGACAGGGCCCGACAGATCCCGACAGGGCCCGATAGAGCCCGACAGAGCCCGACAGAGCCCGACAGAGCCCGACAGGGCCCGACAGAGCCCGACAGAGCCCGACAGGGCCCGACAGGGCCCGACAGAGCCCGACAGAGCCCAGTACAGCCCGACAGAGCCCGACAGAACCCAGTAGAGCCCAGTAGAGCCCGACAGGGCCCGACAGGGCCCGACAGGGCCCAGTAGAGCCCGACAGAGCCCGACAGAGCCCGACAGGGCCCGACAGGGCCCGACAGGGCCCGACAGAGCCCGACAGAGCCCGACAGGGCCCAATAGAGCCCGACAGAGCCCGACAGAGCCCGACAGGGCCCGACAGGGCCCGACAGGGCCCACTAGAGCCCGACAGAGCCCAGTAGAGCCCAGTAGAGCCTGACGGAGCCCGACAGAGCCCGACAGAGCCCGACAGGGCCCGACAGAGCCCGACAGAGCCCGACAGGGCCCGACAGGGCCCGACAGAGCCCGACAGGGCCCGACAGGGCCCGACAGGGCCCGACAGGGCCCGACAGACCGCAGTAGAGCCCGACAGAACCCGACAGAGCCCAGTAGAGCCCGACAGATCCCGACAGGGCCCGACAGGGCCCGACAGAGCCCAGTAGAGCCCGACAGAGCCCGACAGAGCCCGACAGAGCCCGACAGAGCCCGACAGAGCCCGACAGGGCCCGACAGAGCCCGACAGGGCCCGACAGAGACCGACAGGGCCCGACAGAGCCCAGTAGAGCCCGACAGAGCCCGACAGGGCCCAGTAGAGGCCGACAGAGCCCGACAGAGCCCGACAGGGCCCGACAGGGCCCAGTAGAGCCCGACAGAGCCCGACAGAGCCCGACAGAGCCCGACAGAGCCCAGTAGAGCCTGACAGAGCCCGATAGAGCCCGACAGGGCCCGACAGATCCCGACAGGGCCCGATAGAGCCCGACAGAGCCCGACAGGGCCCAGTAGAGCCCGACAGAGCCCGACAGAGCCCGACAGAGCCCGACAGAGCCCGACAGAGCCCAGTAGAGCCCGACAGAGCCCGACAGAGCCCGACAGAGCCCGACAGAGCCCAGTAGAGCCCGACAGAGCCCGACAGGGCCCAGTAGAGCCCGACAGAGCCCAGTAGAGCCCAGTAGAGCCCGACAGAGCCCGACAGAGCCCGACAGAGCCCGACAGGGCCCGACAGGGCCCAGTAGAGCCCGACAGAGCCCGACAGGGCCCGAGAGGGCCCGACAGGGCCCAGTAGAGCCCGACAGAGCCCGACAGAGCCCGACAGGGCCCGACAGGGCCCAGTAGAGCCCGACAGAGCCCGACAGAGCCCAGTAGAGCCCAGTAGAGCCCGACAGAGCCCGACAGAGCCCGACAGAGCCCGACAGAGCCCGACAGGGCCCGACAGAGCCTAGTAGAGCCCGACAGAGCCCGACAGAGCCCGACAGAGCCCGACAGGGCCCGACAGGGCCCGACAGAGCCCGACAGAGCCCAGTAGAGCCCGACAGAGCCCGACAGAGCCCGACAGAGCCCGACAGGGCCCGACAGGGCCCGACAGGGCCCGACAGAGCCGACAGAGCCCGACAGGGCCCGACAGAGCCCCAGTAGAGCCCGACAGAGCCCGACAGGGCCCGACAGGGCCCAGTAGAGCCCGACAGAGCCCGACAGAGCCCGACAGGGCCCAACAGAGCCCGACAGGGCCCAGTAGAGCCCGACAGAGCCCGACAGAGCCCGACAGAGCCCGACAGGGCCCAGTAGAGCCCGACAGAGCCCGACAGAGCCCGACAGGGCCCGACAGAGCCCGACAGGGCCCGACAGGGCCCAGTAGAGCCTGACAGAGCCCGACAGAGCCCGACAGAGCCCGACAGAGCCCGACAGAGCCCGACAGGGCCCGACAGGGCCCGACAGGGCCCGACAGAGCCCGACAGGGCCCGACAGGGCCCGACAGAGCCCAGTAGAGCTCGACAGAGCCCGACAGGGCCCGACAGGGCCCGACAGGGCCCAGTAGAGCCCGACAGAGCCCGACAGAGCCTGACAGAGCCCGACAGGGCCCGACAGGGCCCGACAGAGCCCGACAGAGCCCGACAGGGCCCAGTAGAGCCCGACAGAGCCCAACAGAGCCCGACAGAGGCCCGACAGAGCCCGACAGGGCCCGACAGGGCCCAGTAGAGCCCGACAGAGCCCGACAGAGCCCGACAGGGCCCGACAGGGCCCGACAGAGCCCGTCAGAGCCCGACAGGGCCCGACAGGGCCCAGTAGAGCCCGACAGAGCCCGACAGAGCCCGACAGAGCCCAGTAGAGCCCGACAGAGACCGACAGGGCCCGACAGAGCCCGACAGAGCCCGACAGGGCCCGACAGGGCCCGACAGAGCCCGACAGAGCCCAGTAGAGCCCGACAGAGCCCGACAGAGCCCGACAGAGCCCGACAGGGCCCGACAGAGCCCGACAGGGCCCAGTAGAGCCCAGTAGAGCCCGACAGAGCCCGACAGAGCCCGACAGAGCCCGACAGGGCCCGACAGAGCCCGACAGAGCCAGACAGGGCCCAGTAGAGCCCGACAGAGCCCGATAGAACCCGTCAGAGCCCGACAGAGCCCGACAGAGCCCGACAGAGCCCGACAGAGCCCGACAGGGCCCAGTAGAGCCCAGTAGAGCCCGACAGAGCCCGACAGAGCCCGACAGAGCCCGACAGAGCCCAACAGAGCCCGACAGAGCCCGACAGAGCCCAGTAGAGCCCGACAGAGCCCGACAGAGCCCGACAGAGCCCGACAGAGCCCGACAGGGCCCCAGTAGAGCCCGACAGTGCCCGACAGAGCCCGACAGAGCCCAGTAGAGCCCGACAGAGCCCGACAGATCCCGACAGGGCCCGACAGAGCCCGACAGAGCCCGACAGAGCCCGACAGAGCCTGACAGAGCCCGACAGGGCCCGACAGGGCCCGACAGGGCCCGACAGAGCCCGACAGAGCCCGACAGGGCCCGACAGGGCCCAGTAGAGCCCGACAGAGCCCGACAGAGCCCAGTAGAGCCCGACAGGGCCCGACAGGGCCCGACAGGGCCCAGTAGAGCCCGACAGAGCCCGACAGAGCCCAGTAGAGCCCAGTAGAGCCCGACAGAGCCCGACAGAGCCCGACAGGGCCCGACAGGGCCCGACAGGGCCCGACAGAGCCCAGTAGAGCCCGACAGTGCCCGACAGAGCCCGACAGGGCCCGACAGGGCCCGATAGAGCCCGACAGAGCCCGACAGAGCCCGACAGGGCCAGACAGAGCCCGACAGAGCCCAGTAGAGCCCAGTAGAGCCCGACAGAGCCCGACAGAGCCCGACAGAGCCCGACAGAGCCCGACAGGGCCCGACAGGGCCCGACAGGGCCCGACAGAGCCCGACAGAACCCAGTAGAGCCCAATAGAGCCCGACAGGGCCCGACAGGGCCCGACAGGGCCCAGTAGAGCCCGACAGAGCCTGACAGAGCCCGACAGGGCCCGACAGAGCCCGACAGAGCCCAGTAGAGCCCGACAGAGCCCGACAGAGCCCGACAGGGCCCGACAGGGCCCAGTAGAGCCCGGACAGAGCCCAGTAGAGCCCAGTAGAGCCTGACGGAGCCCGACAGAGACCGACAGAGCCCGACAGGGCCCGACAGAGCCCGACAGAGCCCGACAGGGCCCGACAGGGCCCGACAGAGCCCGACAGGGCCCGACAGGGCCCGACAGACCGCAGTAGAGCCCGACAGAGCCCGACAGAGCCCAGTAGAGCCCGACAGAGCCCGACAGAGCCCGACAGGGCCCGACAGGGCCCGACAGGGCCCGACAGGGCCCGACAGGGCCCGACAGAGCCCAGTAGAGCCCAACAGAGCCCAACAGAGCCCAACAGAGCCCGACAGAGCCCGACAGGGCCCGACAGGGCCCGACAGGGCCCGACAGAGATCGACAGGGCCCGACAGAGCCCAGTAGAGCCCGACAGAGCCCGACAGGGCCCGACAGGGCCCAGTAGAGGCCGACAGAGCCCGACAGAGCCCGACAGGGCCCGACAGGGCCCAGTAGAGCCCGACAGAGCCCGACAGGGCCCGACAGAGCCCGACAGAGCCCAACAGAGCCCAGTAGAGCCCGACAGAGCCCGACAGAGCCCGACAGAGCCCGACAGAGCCCAGTAGAGCCCGACAGAGCCCGACAGAGCCCGACAGAGCCCGAGAGAGCCCAGTAGAGCCCGACAGAGCCCGACAGGGCCTGACAGGGCCCGACAGGGCCCGACAGGGCCCAGTAGAGCCCGACAGAGCCCAGTAGAGCCCAGTAGAGCCCGACAGAGCCCGACAGAGCCCGACAGGGCCCGACAGGGCCCGACAGGGCCCAGTAGAGCCCGACAGAGCCCGACAGGGCCCGACAGGGCCCGACAGGGCCCAGTAGAGCCCGACAGAGCCCGACAGAGCCCGACAGAGCCCGACAGGGCCCGACAGGGCCCAGTAGAGCCCGACAGAGCCCGACAGAGCCCAGTAGAGCCCGACAGAGCCCGACAGAGCCCGACAGAGCCCGACAGGGCCCGACAGAGCCCAGTAGAGCCCGACAGAGCCCGACAGTGCCCGACAGAGCCCGACAGGGCCCGACAGATCCCGACAGGGCCCGATAGAGCCCGACAGAGCCCGACAGAGCCCGACAGAGCCCGACAGGGCCCGACAGAGCCCGACAGAGCCCGACAGGGCCCGACAGGGCCCGACAGAGCCCGACAGAGCCCAGTACAGCCCGACAGAGCCCGACAGAACCCAGTAGAGCCCAGTAGAGCCCGACAGGGCCCGACAGGGCCCGACAGGGCCCAGTAGAGCCCGACAGAGCCCGACAGAGCCCGACAGGGCCCGACAGGGCCCGACAGGGCCCGACAGAGCCCGACAGAGCCCGACAGGGCCCAATAGAGCCCGACAGAGCCCGACAGAGCCCGACAGGGCCCGACAGGGCCCGACAGGGCCCACTAGAGCCCGACAGAGCCCAGTAGAGCCCAGTAGAGCCTGACGGAGCCCGACAGAGCCCGACAGAGCCCGACAGGGCCCGACAGAGCCCGACAGAGCCCGACAGGGCCCGACAGGGCCCGACAGAGCCCGACAGGGCCCGACAGGGCCCGACAGGGCCCGACAGGGCCCGACAGACCGCAGTAGAGCCCGACAGAACCCGACAGAGCCCAGTAGAGCCCGACAGATCCCGACAGGGCCCGACAGGGCCCGACAGAGCCCAGTAGAGCCCGACAGAGCCCGACAGAGCCCGACAGAGCCCGACAGAGCCCGACAGAGCCCGACAGGGCCCGACAGAGCCCGACAGGGCCCGACAGAGACCGACAGGGCCCGACAGAGCCCAGTAGAGCCCGACAGAGCCCGACAGGGCCCAGTAGAGGCCGACAGAGCCCGACAGAGCCCGACAGGGCCCGACAGGGCCCAGTAGAGCCCGACAGAGCCCGACAGGGCCCGACAGAGCCCGACAGAGCCCGACAGAGCCCAGTAGAGCCCGACAGAGCCCGATAGAGCCCGACAGGGCCCGACAGATCCCGACAGGGCCCGATAGAGCCCGACAGAGCCCGACAGGGCCCAGTAGAGCCCGACAGAGCCCGACAGAGCCCGACAGAGCCCGACAGAGCCCGACAGAGCCCAGTAGAGCCCGACAGAGCCCGACAGAGCCCGACAGAGCCCGACAGAGCCCAGTAGAGCCCGACAGAGCCCGACAGGGCCCAGTAGAGCCCGACAGAGCCCAGTAGAGCCCAGTAGAGCCCGACAGAGCCCGACAGAGCCCGACAGAGCCCGACAGGGCCCGACAGGGCCCAGTAGAGCCCGACAGAGCCCGACAGGGCCCGAGAGGGCCCGACAGGGCCCAGTAGAGCCCGACAGAGCCCGACAGAGCCCGACAGGGCCCGACAGGGCCCAGTAGAGCCCGACAGAGCCCGACAGAGCCCAGTAGAGCCCAGTAGAGCCCGACAGAGCCCGACAGAGCCCGACAGAGCCCGACAGAGCCCGACAGAGCCCGACAGGGCCCGACAGAGCCTAGTAGAGCCCGACAGAGCCCGACAGAGCCCGACAGAGCCCGACAGGGCCCGACAGGGCCCGACAGAGCCCGACAGAGCCCAGTAGAGCCCGACAGAGCCCGACAGAGCCCGACAGAGCCCGACAGGGCCCGACAGGGCCCGACAGGGCCCGACAGAGCCCGACAGAGCCCGACAGAGCCCGACAGGGCCCGACAGAGCCCAGTAGAGCCCGACAGAGCCCGACAGGGCCCGACAGGGCCCAGTAGAGCCCGACAGAGCCCGACAGAGCCCGACAGGGCCCAACAGAGCCCGACAGGGCCCAGTAGAGCCCGACAGAGCCCGACAGAGCCCGACAGAGCCCGACAGAGCCCGACAGAGCCCGACAGGGCCCAGTAGAGCCCGACAGAGCCCAATAGAGCCCGACAGGGCCCGACAGAGCCCGACAGGGCCCGACAGGGCCCAGTAGAGCCTGACAGAGCCCGACAGAGCCCGACAGAGCCCGACAGAGCCCGACAGGGCCCGACAGGGCCCGACAGGGCCCGACAGAGCCCGACAGGGCCCGACAGGGCCCGACAGAGCCCAGTAGAGCTCGACAGAGCCCGACAGGGCCCGACAGGGCCCGACAGGGCCCAGTAGAGCCCGACAGAGCCCGACAGAGCCTGACAGAGCCCGACAGGGCCCGACAGAGCCCGACAGAGCCCGACAGGGCCCAGTAGAGCCCGACAGAGCCCAACAGAGCCCGACAGAGCCCGACAGAGCCCGACAGGGCCCGACAGGGCCCAGTAGAGCCCGACAGAGCCCGACAGAGCCCGACAGGGCCCGACAGGGCCCGACAGGGCCCGTCAGAGCCCGACAGGGCCCGACAGGGCCCAGTAGAGCCCGACAGAGCCCGACAGAGCCCGACAGAGCCCAGTAGAGCCCGACAGAGACCGACAGGGCCCGACAGAGCCCGACAGAGCCCGACAGGGCCCGACAGGGCCCGACAGAGCCCGACAGAGCCCAGTAGAGCCCGACAGAGCCCGACAGAGCCCGACAGAGCCCGACAGGGCCCGACAGAGCCCGACAGGGCCCGACAGAGCCCGACAGGGCCCAGTAGAGCCCAGTAGAGCCCGACAGAGCCCGACAGAGCCCGACAGAGCCCGACAGGGCCCGACAGAGCCCGACAGAGCCCGACAGGGCCCGACAGGGCCCGACAGAGCCCGACAGGGCCCAGTACAGCCCGACAGAGCCCGACAGAGCCCAGTAGAGCCCAGTAGAGCCCGACAGGGCCCGACAGGGCCCGACAGGGCCCAGTAGAGCCCGACAGAGCCCGACAGAGCCTGACAGAGCCCGACAGGGCCCGACAGAGCCCGACAGAGCCCGACAGGGCCCAGTAGAGCCCGACAGAGCCCGACAGAGACCGACAGGGCCCGACAGGGCCCAGTAGAGCCCGACAGAGCCCAGTAGAGCCCAGAAGAGTCCGACGGAGACCGACAGAGCCCGACAGAGCCCGACAGGGCCCGACAGGGCCCGACAGGGCCCGACAGAGCCCGACAGGGCCCGACAGGGCCCGACAGGGCCCGATAGAGCCCGACAGAGCCCGACAGAGCCCGACAGGGCCCGACAGGGCCCGACAGGGCCCGACAGGGCCCGACAGAGCCCAGTAGAGCCCGACAGTGCCCGACAGAGCCCGACAGGGCCCGACAGGGCCCGACAGGGCCCGATAGAGCCCGACAGAGCCCGACAGAGCCCGACAGGGCCAGACAGAGCCCGAAAGAGCCCAGTAGAGCCCAGTAGAGCCCGACAGAGCCCGACAGAGCCCGACAGAGCCCGACAGAGCCCGACAGAGCCCGACAGAGCCCGACAGGGCCCGACAGAGCCCGACAGAGCCCAGTACAGCCCGACAGAGCCCGACAGAACCCAGTAGAGCCCAATAGAGCCCGACAGGGCCCGACAGGGCCCGACAGGGCCCAGTAGAGCCCGACAGAGCCTGACAGAGCCCGACAGGGCCCGACAGAGCCCGACAGAGCCCAGTAGAGCCCGACAGAGCCCGACAGAGCCCGACAGGGCCCGACAGGGCCCGACAGGGCCCAGTAGAGCCCGACAGAGCCCAGTAGAGCCCAGTAGAGCCTGACGGAGCCCGACAGAGCCCGACAGAGCCCGACAGGGCCCGACAGAGCCCGACAGAGCCCGACAGGGCCCGACAGGGCCCGACAGAGCCCGACAGGGCCCGACAGGGCCCGACAGGGCCCGACAGGGCCCGACAGACCGCAGTAGAGCCCGACAGAGCCCGACAGAGCCCAGTAGAGCCCGACAGAGCCCGACAGAGCCCGACAGGGCCCGACAGGGCCCGACAGGGCCCGACAGAGCCCAGTAGAGCCCAACAGAGCCCAACAGAGCCCAACAGAGCCCGACAGAGCCCGACAGGGCCCGACAGGGCCCGACAGGGCCCGACAGGGCCCGACAGAGATCGACAGGGCCCGACAGAGGCCAGTAGAGCCCGACAGAGCCCGACAGGGCCCGACAGGGCCCAGTAGAGGCCGACAGAGCCCGACAGAGCCCGACAGGGCCCGACAGGGCCCAGTAGAGCCCGACAGAGCCCGACAGGGCCCGACAGAGCCCGACAGAGCCCAACAGAGCCCAGTAGAGCCCGACAGAGCCCGACAGGGCCCGATAGAGCCCGACAGAGCCCGACAGGGCCCAGTAGAGCCCGACAGAGCCCGACAGAGCCCGACAGAGCCCGACAGAGCCCGACAGAGCCCAGTAGAGCCCGACAGAGCCCGACAGAGCCCGACAGAGCCCGAGAGAGCCCAGTAGAGCCCGACAGAGCCCGACAGGGCCTGACAGGGCCCGACAGGGCCCGACAGGGCCCAGTAGAGCCCGACAGAGCCCAGTAGAGCCCAGTAGAGCCCGACAGAGCCCGACAGAGCCCGACAGGGCCCGACAGGGCCCAGTAGAGCCCGACAGAGCCCGACAGGGCCCGACAGAGCCCGACAGGGCCCGACAGGGCCCAGTAGAGCCCGACAGAGCCCGACAGAGCCCAGTAGAGCCCAGTAGAGCCCGACAGAGCCCGACAGAGCCCGACAGAGCCCGACAGGGCCCGACAGAGCCCAGTAGAGCCCGACAGAGCCTGACAGTGCCCGACAGAGCCCGACAGGGCCCGACAGATCCCGACAGGGCCCGATAGAGCCCGACAGAGCCCGACAGAGCCCGACAGAGCCCGACAGGGCCCGACAGGGCCCGACAGAGCCCAGTAGAGCCCAGTAGAGCCCGACAGAGCCCGACAGAGCCCGACAGAGCCCGACAGGGCCCGACAGAGCCCGACAGAGCCCGACAGGGCCCGACAGGGCCCGACAGAGCCCGACAGAGCCCAGTACAGCCCGACAGAGCCCGACAGAACCCAGTAGAGCCCAGTAGAGCCCGACAGGGCCCGACAGGGCCCAGTAGAGCCCGACAGAGCCCGACAGAGCCCGACAGGGCCCGACAGAGCCCGACAGGGCCCGACAGGGCCCGACAGAGCCCGACAGGGCCCAATAGAGCCCGACAGGGCCCGACAGAGCCCGACAGGGCCCGACAGGGCCCAGTAGAGCCCGACAGAGCCCAGTAGAGCCCAGTAGAGCCTGACGGAGCCCGACAGAGCCCGACAGGGCCCGACAGGGCCCGACAGAGCCCGACAGGGCCCGACAGAGCCCAGTAGAGCCCAACAGAGCCCAACAGAGCCCGACAGAGCCCGACAGAGCCCGACAGAGCCCGACAGAGCCCGACAGGGCCCGACAGAGCCCGACAGGGCCCGACAGAGACCGACAGGGCCCGACAGAGCCCAGTAGAGCCCGACAGAGCCCGACAGGGCCCGACAGGGCCCAGTAGAGCCCGACAGAGCCCGACAGAGCCCGACAGGGCCCGACAGGGCCCAGTAGAGCCCGACAGAGCCCGACAGGGCCCGACAGAGCCCGACAGAGCCCGACAGAGCCCAGTAGAGCCCGACAGAGCCCGACAGGGCCCGACAGATCCCGACAGGGCCCGATAGAGCCCGACAGAGCCCGACAGGGCCCAGTAGAGCCCGACAGAGCCCGACAGAGCCCGACAGAGCCCGACAGAGCCCGACAGAGCCCAGTAGAGCCCGACAGAGCCGGACAGGGCCCAGTAGAGCCCGACAGAGCCCAGTAGAGCCCAGTAGAGCCCGACAGAGCCCGACAGAGCCCGACAGAGCCCGACAGGGCCCGACAGGGCCCAGTAGAGCCCGACAGAGCCCGACAGGGCCCGAGAGGGCCCGACAGGGCCCAGTAGAGCCCGACAGAGCCCGACAGAGCCCGACAGGGCCCGACAGGGCCCAGTAGAGCCCGACAGAGCCCGACAGAGCCCGACAGGGCCCGACAGAGCCCGACAGGGCCCAGTAGAGCCCGACAGAGCCCGACAGAGCCCGACAGGGCCCGACAGGGCCCGACAGGGCCCAGTAGAGCCCGACAGAGCCCGACAGAGCCCAGTAGAGCCCAGTAGAGTCCGACGGAGCCCGACAGAGCCCGACAGAGCCCGACAGGGCCCGACAGGGCCCGACAGGGCCCGACAGAGCCCGACAGGGCCCGACAGAGCCCGACAGAGCCCGACAGAGCCCGACAGGGCCCGACAGGGCCCGACAGGGCCCAGTAGAGCCCGACAGAGCCCGACAGAGCCCGACAGAGCCCAGTAGAGCCCGACAGAGCCCGACAGGGCCCGACAGAGCCCGACAGAGCCCGACAGGGCCCGACAGAGCCCGAAAGAGCCCAACAGAGCCCAGTAGAGCCCGACAGAGCCCGACAGGGCCCGACAGAGCCCGACAGAGCCCAACAGAGCCCAGTAGAGCCCGACAGAGCCCGACAGAGCCCGACAGAGCCCGACAGAGCCCAGTAGAGCCCGACAGAGCCCGACAGAGCCCGACAGAGCCCGAGAGAGCCCAGTAGAGCCCGACAGAGCCCGACAGGGCCTGACAGGGCCCGACAGGGCCCGACAGGGCCCAGTAGAGCCCGACAGAGCCCAGTAGAGCCCAGTAGAGCCCGACAGAGCCCGACAGAGCCCGACAGGGCCCGACAGGGCCCGACAGGGCCCAGTAGAGCCCGACAGAGCCCGACAGGGCCCGACAGGGCCCGACAGGGCCCAGTAGAGCCCGACAGAGCCCGACAGAGCCCGACAGAGCCCGACAGAGCCCGACAGGGCCCGACAGGGCCCAGTAGAGCCCGACAGAGCCCGACAGAGCCCAGTAGAGCCCGACAGAGCCCGACAGAGCCCGACAGAGCCCGACAGGGCCCGACAGAGCCCAGTAGAGCCCGACAGAGCCCGACAGTGCCCGACAGAGCCCGACAGGGCCCGACAGATCCCGACAGGGCCCGATAGAGCCCGACAGAGCCCGACAGAGCCCGACAGAGCCCGACAGGGCCCGACAGAGCCCGACAGAGCCCGACAGGGCCCGACAGGGCCCGACAGAGCCCGACAGAGCCCAGTACAGCCCGACAGAGCCCGACAGAACCCAGTAGAGCCCAGTAGAGCCCGACAGGGCCCGACAGGGCCCGACAGGGCCCAGTAGAGCCCGACAGAGCCCGACAGAGCCCGACAGGGCCCGACAGGGCCCGACAGGGCCCGACAGAGCCCGACAGAGCCCGACAGGGCCCAATAGAGCCCGACAGAGCCCGACAGAGCCCGACAGGGCCCGACAGGGCCCGACAGGGCCCACTAGAGCCCGACAGAGCCCAGTAGAGCCCAGTAGAGCCTGACGGAGCCCGACAGAGCCCGACAGAGCCCGACAGGGCCCGACAGAGCCCGACAGAGCCCGACAGGGCCCGACAGGGCCCGACAGAGCCCGACAGGGCCCGACAGGGCCCGACAGGGCCCGACAGGGCCCGACAGACCGCAGTAGAGCCCGACAGAACCCGACAGAGCCCAGTAGAGCCCGACAGATCCCGACAGGGCCCGACAGGGCCCGACAGAGCCCAGTAGAGCCCGACAGAGCCCGACAGAGCCCGACAGAGCCCGACAGAGCCCGACAGAGCCCGACAGGGCCCGACAGAGCCCGACAGGGCCCGACAGAGACCGACAGGGCCCGACAGAGCCCAGTAGAGCCCGACAGAGCCCGACAGGGCCCAGTAGAGGCCGACAGAGCCCGACAGAGCCCGACAGGGCCCGACAGGGCCCAGTAGAGCCCGACAGAGCCCGACAGAGCCCGACAGAGCCCGACAGAGCCCAGTAGAGCCTGACAGAGCCCGATAGAGCCCGACAGGGCCCGACAGATCCCGACAGGGCCCGATAGAGCCCGACAGAGCCCGACAGGGCCCAGTAGAGCCCGACAGAGCCCGACAGAGCCCGACAGAGCCCGACAGAGCCCGACAGAGCCCAGTAGAGCCCGACAGAGCCCGACAGAGCCCGACAGAGCCCGACAGAGCCCAGTAGAGCCCGACAGAGCCCGACAGGGCCCAGTAGAGCCCGACAGAGCCCAGTAGAGCCCAGTAGAGCCCGACAGAGCCCGACAGAGCCCGACAGAGCCCGACAGGGCCCGACAGGGCCCAGTAGAGCCCGACAGAGCCCGACAGGGCCCGAGAGGGCCCGACAGGGCCCAGTAGAGCCCGACAGAGCCCGACAGAGCCCGACAGGGCCCGACAGGGCCCAGTAGAGCCCGACAGAGCCCGACAGAGCCCAGTAGAGCCCAGTAGAGCCCGACAGAGCCCGACAGAGCCCGACAGAGCCCGACAGAGCCCGACAGAGCCCGACAGAGCCCGACAGGGCCCGACAGAGCCTAGTAGAGCCCGACAGAGCCCGACAGAGCCCGACAGAGCCCGACAGGGCCCGACAGGGCCCGACAGAGCCCGACAGAGCCCAGTAGAGCCCGACAGAGCCCGACAGAGCCCGACAGAGCCCGACAGGGCCCGACAGGGCCCGACAGGGCCCGACAGAGCCCGACAGAGCCCGACAGGGCCCGACAGAGCCCAGTAGAGCCCGACAGAGCCCGACAGGGCCCGACAGGGCCCAGTAGAGCCCGACAGAGCCCGACAGAGCCCGACAGGGCCCAACAGAGCCCGACAGGGCCCAGTAGAGCCCGACAGAGCCCGACAGAGCCCGACAGAGCCCGACAGGGCCCAGTAGAGCCCGACAGAGCCCGACAGAGCCCGACAGGGCCCGACAGAGCCCGACAGGGCCCGACAGGGCCCAGTAGAGCCTGACAGAGCCCGACAGAGCCCGACAGAGCCCGACAGAGCCCGACAGAGCCCGACAGGGCCCGACAGGGCCCGACAGGGCCCGACAGAGCCCGACAGGGCCCGACAGGGCCCGACAGAGCCCAGTAGAGCTCGACAGAGCCCGACAGGGCCCGACAGGGCCCGACAGGGCCCAGTAGAGCCCGACAGAGCCCGACAGAGCCTGACAGAGCCCGACAGGGCCCGACAGGGCCCGACAGAGCCCGACAGAGCCCGACAGGGCCCAGTAGAGCCCGACAGAGCCCAACAGAGCCCGACAGAGCCCGACAGAGCCCGACAGGGCCCGACAGGGCCCAGTAGAGCCCGACAGAGCCCGACAGAGCCCGACAGGGCCCGACAGGGCCCGACAGAGCCCGTCAGAGCCCGACAGGGCCCGACAGGGCCCAGTAGAGCCCGACAGAGCCCGACAGAGCCCGACAGAGCCCAGTAGAGCCCGACAGAGACCGACAGGGCCCGACAGAGCCCGACAGAGCCCGACAGGGCCCGACAGGGCCCGACAGAGCCCGACAGAGCCCAGTAGAGCCCGACAGAGCCCGACAGAGCCCGACAGAGCCCGACAGGGCCCGACAGAGCCCGACAGGGCCCGACAGAGCCCGACAGGGCCCAGTAGAGCCCAGTAGAGCCCGACAGAGCCCGACAGAGCCCGACAGAGCCCGACAGGGCCCGACAGAGCCCGACAGAGCCAGACAGGGCCCAGTAGAGCCCGACAGAGCCCGATAGAACCCGTCAGAGCCCGACAGAGCCCGACAGAGCCCGACAGAGCCCGACAGAGCCCGACAGGGCCCAGTAGAGCCCGACAGAGCCCGACAGAGCCCGACAGAGCCCAGTAGAGCCCAGTAGAGCCCGACAGAGCCCGACAGAGCCCGACAGAGCCCGACAGAGCCCGACAGAGCCCGACAGAGCCCGACAGAGCCCAGTAGAGCCCGACAGAGACCGACAGAGCCCGACAGAGCCCGACAGAGCCCGACAGAGCCCGACAGGGCCAGTAGAGCCCGACAGTGCCCGACAGAGCCCGACAGAGCCCAGTAGAGCCCGACAGAGCCCGACAGATCCCGACAGGGCCCGACAGAGCCCGACAGAGCCCGACAGAGCCCGACAGAGCCTGACAGAGCCCGACAGGGCCCGACAGGGCCCGACAGGGCCCGACAGAGCCCGACAGAGCCCGACAGGGCCCGACAGGGCCCAGTAGAGCCCGACAGAGCCCGACAGAGCCCAGTAGAGCCCGACAGGGCCCGACAGGGCCCGACAGGGCCCAGTAGAGCCCGACAGAGCCCGACAGAGCCCAGTAGAGCCCAGTAGAGCCCGACAGAGCCCGACAGAGCCCGACAGGGCCCGACAGGGCCCGACAGGGCCCGACAGAGCCCAGTAGAGCCCGACAGTGCCCGACAGAGCCCGACAGGGCCCGACAGGGCCCGATAGAGCCCGACAGAGCCCGACAGAGCCCGACAGGGCCAGACAGAGCCCGACAGAGCCCAGTAGAGCCCAGTAGAGCCCGACAGAGCCCGACAGAGCCCGACAGAGCCCGACAGAGCCCGACAGGGCCCGACAGGGCCCGACAGGGCCCGACAGAGCCCGACAGAACCCAGTAGAGCCCAATAGAGCCCGACAGGGCCCGACAGGGCCCGACAGGGCCCAGTAGAGCCCGACAGAGCCTGACAGAGCCCGACAGGGCCCGACAGAGCCCGACAGAGCCCAGTAGAGCCCGACAGAGCCCGACAGAGCCCGACAGGGCCCGACAGGGCCCAGTAGAGCCCGACAGAGCCCAGTAGAGCCCAGTAGAGCCTGACGGAGCCCGACAGAGACCGACAGAGCCCGACAGGGCCCGACAGAGCCCGACAGAGCCCGACAGGGCCCGACAGGGCCCGACAGAGCCCGACAGGGCCCGACAGGGCCCGACAGACCGCAGTAGAGCCCGACAGAGCCCGACAGAGCCCAGTAGAGCCCGACAGAGCCCGACAGAGCCCGACAGGGCCCGACAGGGCCCGACAGGGCCCGATAGGGCCCGACAGGGCCCGACAGAGCCCAGTAGAGCCCAACAGAGCCCAACAGAGCCCAACAGAGCCCGACAGAGCCCGACAGGGCCCGACAGGGCCCGACAGGGCCCGACAGAGATCGACAGGGCCCGACAGAGCCCAGTAGAGCCCGACAGAGCCCGACAGGGCCCGACAGGGCCCAGTAGAGGCCGACAGAGCCCGACAGAGCCCGACAGGGCCCGACAGGGCCCAGTAGAGCCCGACAGAGCCCGACAGGGCCCGACAGAGCCCGACAGAGCCCAACAGAGCCCAGTAGAGCCCGACAGAGCCCGACAGAGCCCGACAGAGCCCGACAGAGCCCAGTAGAGCCCGACAGAGCCCGACAGAGCCCGACAGAGCCCGAGAGAGCCCAGTAGAGCCCGACAGAGCCCGACAGGGCCTGACAGGGCCCGACAGGGCCCGACAGGGCCCAGTAGAGCCCGACAGAGCCCAGTAGAGCCCAGTAGAGCCCGACAGAGCCCGACAGAGCCCGACAGGGCCCGACAGGGCCCGACAGGGCCCAGTAGAGCCCGACAGAGCCCGACAGGGCCCGACAGGGCCCGACAGGGCCCAGTAGAGCCCGACAGAGCCCGACAGAGCCCGACAGAGCCCGACAGAGCCCGACAGGGCCCGACAGGGCCCAGTAGAGCCCGACAGAGCCCGACAGAGCCCAGTAGAGCCCGACAGAGCCCGACAGAGCCCGACAGAGCCCGACAGGGCCCGACAGAGCCCAGTAGAGCCCGACAGAGCCCGACAGTGCCCGACAGAGCCCGACAGGGCCCGACAGATCCCGACAGGGCCCGATAGAGCCCGACAGAGCCCGACAGAGCCCGACAGAGCCCGACAGGGCCCGACAGAGCCCGACAGAGCCCGACAGGGCCCGACAGGGCCCGACAGAGCCCGACAGAGCCCAGTACAGCCCGACAGAGCCCGACAGAACCCAGTAGAGCCCAGTAGAGCCCGACAGGGCCCGACAGGGCCCGACAGGGCCCAGTAGAGCCCGACAGAGCCCGACAGAGCCCGACAGGGCCCGACAGGGCCCGACAGGGCCCGACAGAGCCCGACAGAGCCCGACAGGGCCCAATAGAGCCCGACAGAGCCCGACAGAGCCCGACAGGGCCCGACAGGGCCCGACAGGGCCCACTAGAGCCCGACAGAGCCCAGTAGAGCCCAGTAGAGCCTGACGGAGCCCGACAGAGCCCGACAGAGCCCGACAGGGCCCGACAGAGCCCGACAGAGCCCGACAGGGCCCGACAGGGCCCGACAGAGCCCGACAGGGCCCGACAGGGGCCCGACAGGGCCCGACAGGGCCCGACAGACCGCAGTAGAGCCCGACAGAACCCGACAGAGCCCAGTAGAGCCCGACAGATCCCGACAGGGCCCGACAGGGCCCGACAGAGCCCAGTAGAGCCCGACAGAGCCCGACAGAGCCTGACAGAGCCCGACAGAGCCCGACAGAGCCCGACAGGGCCCGACAGAGCCCGACAGGGCCCGACAGAGACCGACAGGGCCCGACAGAGCCCAGTAGAGCCCGACAGAGCCCGACAGGGCCCAGTAGAGGCCGACAGAGCCCGACAGAGCCCGACAGGGCCCGACAGGGCCCAGTAGAGCCCGACAGAGCCCGACAGGGCCCGACAGAGCCCGACAGAGCCCGACAGAGCCCAGTAGAGCCCGACAGAGCCCGATAGAGCCCGACAGGGCCCGACAGATCCCGACAGGGCCCGATAGAGCCCGACAGAGCCCGACAGGGCCCAGTAGAGCCCGACAGAGCCCGACAGAGCCCGACAGAGCCCGACAGAGCCCGACAGAGCCCAGTAGAGCCCGACAGAGCCCGACAGAGCCCGACAGAGCCCGACAGAGCCCAGTAGAGCCCGACAGAGCCCGACAGGGCCCAGTAGAGCCCGACAGAGCCCAGTAGAGCCCAGTAGAGCCCGACAGAGCCCGACAGAGCCCGACAGGGCCCGACAGGGCCCAGTAGAGCCCGACAGAGCCCGACAGGGCCCGAGAGGGCCCGACAGGGCCCAGTAGAGCCCGACAGAGCCCGACAGAGCCCGACAGGGCCCGACAGGGCCCAGTAGAGCCCGACAGAGCCCGACAGAGCCCAGTAGAGCCCAGTAGAGCCCGACAGAGCCCGACAGAGCCCGACAGAGCCCGACAGAGCCCGACAGAGCCCGACAGGGCCCGACAGAGCCTAGTAGAGCCCGACAGAGCCCGACAGAGCCCGACAGAGCCCGACAGGGCCCGACAGGGCCCGACAGAGCCCGACAGAGCCCAGTAGAGCCCGACAGAGCCCGACAGAGCCCGACAGAGCCCGACAGGGCCCGACAGGGCCCGACAGGGCCCGACAGAGCCCGACAGAGCCCGACAGGGCCCGACAGAGCCCAGTAGAGCCCGACAGAGCCCGACAGGGCCCGACAGGGCCCAGTAGAGCCCGACAGAGCCCGACAGAGCCCGACAGGGCCCAACAGAGCCCGACAGGGCCCAGTAGAGCCCGACAGAGCCCGACAGAGCCCGACAGAGCCCGACAGAGCCCGACAGAGCCCGACAGGGCCCAGTAGAGCCCGACAGAGCCCAATAGAGCCCGACAGGGCCCGACAGAGCCCGACAGGGCCCGACAGGGCCCAGTAGAGCCTGACAGAGCCCGACAGAGCCCGACAGAGCCCGACAGAGCCCGACAGGGCCCGACAGGGCCCGACAGGGCCCGACAGAGCCCGACAGGGCCCGACAGGGCCCGACAGAGCCCAGTAGAGCTCGACAGAGCCCGACAGGGCCCGACAGGGCCCGACAGGGCCCAGTAGAGCCCGACAGAGCCCGACAGAGCCTGACAGAGCCCGACAGGGCCCGACAGAGCCCGACAGAGCCCGACAGGGCCCAGTAGAGCCCGACAGAGCCCAACAGAGCCCGACAGAGCCCGACAGAGCCCGACAGGGCCCGACAGGGCCCAGTAGAGCCCGACAGAGCCCGACAGAGCCCGACAGGGCCCGACAGGGCCCGACAGGGCCCGTCAGAGCCCGACAGGGCCCGACAGGGCCCAGTAGAGCCCGACAGAGCCCGACAGAGCCCGACAGAGCCCAGTAGAGCCCGACAGAGACCGACAGGGCCCGACAGAGCCCGACAGAGCCCGACAGGGCCCGACAGGGCCCGACAGAGCCCGACAGAGCCCAGTAGAGCCCGACAGAGCCCGACAGAGCCCGACAGAGCCCGACAGGGCCCGACAGAGCCCGACAGGGCCCGACAGAGCCCGACAGGGCCCAGTAGAGCCCAGTAGAGCCCGACAGAGCCCGACAGAGCCCGACAGAGCCCGACAGGGCCCGACAGAGCCCGACAGAGCCCGACAGGGCCCGACAGGGCCCGACAGAGCCCGACAGGGCCCAGTACAGCCCGACAGAGCCCGACAGAGCCCAGTAGAGCCCAGTAGAGCCCGACAGGGCCCGACAGGGCCCGACAGGGCCCAGTAGAGCCCGACAGAGCCCAGTAGAGCCCAGTAGAGCCTGACGGAGCCCGACAGAGACCGACAGAGCCCGACAGGGCCCGACAGAGCCCGACAGAGCCCGACAGGGCCCGACAGGGCCCGACAGAGCCCGACAGGGCCCGACAGGGCCCGACAGACCGCAGTAGAGCCCGACAGAGCCCGACAGAGCCCAGTAGAGCCCGACAGAGCCCGACAGAGCCCGACAGGGCCCGACAGGGCCCGACAGGGCCCGACAGGGCCCGACAGGGCCCGACAGAGCCCAGTAGAGCCCAACAGAGCCCAACAGAGCCCAACAGAGCCCGACAGAGCCCGACAGGGCCCGACAGGGCCCGACAGGGCCCGACAGAGATCGACAGGGCCCGACAGAGCCCAGTAGAGCCCGACAGAGCCCGACAGGGCCCGACAGGGCCCAGTAGAGGCCGACAGAGCCCGACAGAGCCCGACAGGGCCCGACAGGGCCCAGTAGAGCCCGACAGAGCCCGACAGGGCCCGACAGAGCCCGACAGAGCCCAACAGAGCCCAGTAGAGCCCGACAGAGCCCGACAGAGCCCGACAGAGCCCAGTAGAGCCCGACAGAGCCCGACAGAGCCCGACAGAGCCCGAGAGAGCCCAGTAGAGCCCGACAGAGCCCGACAGGGCCTGACAGGGCCCGACAGGGCCCGACAGGGCCCAGTAGAGCCCGACAGAGCCCAGTAGAGCCCAGTAGAGCCCGACAGAGCCCGACAGAGCCCGACAGGGCCCGACAGGGCCCGACAGGGCCCAGTAGAGCCCGACAGAGCCCGACAGGGCCCGACAGGGCCCGACAGGGCCCAGTAGAGCCCGACAGAGCCCGACAGAGCCCGACAGAGCCCGACAGAGCCCGACAGGGCCCGACAGGGCCCAGTAGAGCCCGACAGAGCCCGACAGAGCCCAGTAGAGCCCGACAGAGCCCGACAGAGCCCGACAGAGCCCGACAGGGCCCGACAGAGCCCAGTAGAGCCCGACAGAGCCCGACAGTGCCCGACAGAGCCCGACAGGGCCCGACAGATCCCGACAGGGCCCGATAGAGCCCGACAGAGCCCGACAGAGCCCGACAGAGCCCGACAGGGCCCGACAGAGCCCGACAGAGCCCGACAGGGCCCGACAGGGCCCGACAGAGCCCGACAGAGCCCAGTACAGCCCGACAGAGCCCGACAGAACCCAGTAGAGCCCAGTAGAGCCCGACAGGGCCCGACAGGGCCCGACAGGGCCCAGTAGAGCCCGACAGAGCCCGACAGAGCCCGACAGGGCCCGACAGGGCCCGACAGGGCCCGACAGAGCCCGACAGAGCCCGACAGGGCCCAATAGAGCCCGACAGAGCCCGACAGAGCCCGACAGGGCCCGACAGGGCCCGACAGGGCCCACTAGAGCCCGACAGAGCCCAGTAGAGCCCAGTAGAGCCTGACGGAGCCCGACAGAGCCCGACAGAGCCCGACAGGGCCCGACAGAGCCCGACAGAGCCCGACAGGGCCCGACAGGGCCCGACAGAGCCCGACAGGGCCCGACAGGGCCCGACAGGGCCCGACAGGGCCCGACAGACCGCAGTAGAGCCCGACAGAACCCGACAGAGCCCAGTAGAGCCCGACAGATCCCGACAGGGCCCGACAGGGCCCGACAGAGCCCAGTAGAGCCCGACAGAGCCCGACAGAGCCTGACAGAGCCCGACAGAGCCCGACAGAGCCCGACAGGGCCCGACAGAGCCCGACAGGGCCCGACAGAGACCGACAGGGCCCGACAGAGCCCAGTAGAGCCCGACAGAGCCCGACAGGGCCCAGTAGAGGCCGACAGAGCCCGACAGAGCCCGACAGGGCCCGACAGGGCCCAGTAGAGCCCGACAGAGCCCGACAGGGCCCGACAGAGCCCGACAGAGCCCGACAGAGCCCAGTAGAGCCCGACAGAGCCCGATAGAGCCCGACAGGGCCCGACAGATCCCGACAGGGCCCGATAGAGCCCGACAGAGCCCGACAGGGCCCAGTAGAGCCCGACAGAGCCCGACAGAGCCCGACAGAGCCCGACAGAGCCCGACAGAGCCCAGTAGAGCCCGACAGAGCCCGACAGAGCCCGACAGAGCCCGACAGAGCCCAGTAGAGCCCGACAGAGCCCGACAGGGCCCAGTAGAGCCCGACAGAGCCCAGTAGAGCCCAGTAGAGCCCGACAGAGCCCGACAGAGCCCGACAGAGCCCGACAGGGCCCGACAGGGCCCAGTAGAGCCCGACAGAGCCCGACAGGGCCCGAGAGGGCCCGACAGGGCCCAGTAGAGCCCGACAGAGCCCGACAGAGCCCGACAGGGCCCGACAGGGCCCAGTAGAGCCCGACAGAGCCCGACAGAGCCCAGTAGAGCCCAGTAGAGCCCGACAGAGCCCGACAGAGCCCGACAGAGCCCGACAGAGCCCGACAGAGCCCGACAGGGCCCGACAGAGCCTAGTAGAGCCCGACAGAGCCCGACAGAGCCCGACAGAGCCCGACAGGGCCCGACAGGGCCCGACAGAGCCCGACAGAGCCCAGTAGAGCCCGACAGAGCCCGACAGAGCCCGACAGAGCCCGACAGGGCCCGACAGGGCCCGACAGGGCCCGACAGAGCCCGACAGAGCCCGACAGGGCCCGACAGAGCCCAGTAGAGCCCGACAGAGCCCGACAGGGCCCGACAGGGCCCAGTAGAGCCCGACAGAGCCCGACAGAGCCCGACAGGGCCCAACAGAGCCCGACAGGGCCCAGTAGAGCCCGACAGAGCCCGACAGAGCCCGACAGAGCCCGACAGAGCCCGACAGAGCCCGACAGGGCCCAGTAGAGCCCGACAGAGCCCAATAGAGCCCGACAGGGCCCGACAGAGCCCGACAGGGCCCGACAGGGCCCAGTAGAGCCTGACAGAGCCCGACAGAGCCCGACAGAGCCCGACAGAGCCCGACAGGGCCCGACAGGGCCCGACAGGGCCCGACAGAGCCCGACAGGGCCCGACAGGGCCCGACAGAGCCCAGTAGAGCTCGACAGAGCCCGACAGGGCCCGACAGGGCCCGACAGGGCCCAGTAGAGCCCGACAGAGCCCGACAGAGCCTGACAGAGCCCGACAGGGCCCGACAGAGCCCGACAGAGCCCGACAGGGCCCAGTAGAGCCCGACAGAGCCCAACAGAGCCCGACAGAGCCCGACAGAGCCCGACAGGGCCCGACAGGGCCCAGTAGAGCCCGACAGAGCCCGACAGAGCCCGACAGGGCCCGACAGGGCCCGACAGGGCCCGTCAGAGCCCGACAGGGCCCGACAGGGCCCAGTAGAGCCCGACAGAGCCCGACAGAGCCCGACAGAGCCCAGTAGAGCCCGACAGAGACCGACAGGGCCCGACAGAGCCCGACAGAGCCCGACAGGGCCCGACAGGGCCCGACAGAGCCCGACAGAGCCCAGTAGAGCCCGACAGAGCCCGACAGAGCCCGACAGAGCCCGACAGGGCCCGACAGAGCCCGACAGGGCCCGACAGAGCCCGACAGGGCCCAGTAGAGCCCAGTAGAGCCCGACAGAGCCCGACAGAGCCCGACAGAGCCCGACAGGGCCCGACAGAGCCCGACAGAGCCCGACAGGGCCCGACAGGGCCCGACAGAGCCCGACAGGGCCCAGTACAGCCCGACAGAGCCCGACAGAGCCCAGTAGAGCCCAGTAGAGCCCGACAGGGCCCGACAGGGCCCGACAGGGCCCAGTAGAGCCCGACAGAGCCCGACAGAGCCTGACAGAGCCCGACAGGGCCCGACAGAGCCCGACAGAGCCCGACAGGGCCCAGTAGAGCCCGACAGAGCCCGACAGAGACCGACAGGGCCCGACAGGGCCCAGTAGAGCCCGACAGAGCCCAGTAGAGCCCAGAAGAGTCCGACGGAGACCGACAGAGCCCGACAGAGCCCGACAGGGCCCGACAGGGCCCGACAGGGCCCGACAGAGCCCGACAGGGCCCGACAGGGCCCGACAGGGCCCGACAGAGCCCGACAGAGCCCGACAGAGCCCGACAGGGCCCGACAGGGCCCGACAGGGCCCGACAGGGCCCGACAGAGCCCAGTAGAGCCCGACAGTGCCCGACAGAGCCCGACAGGGCCCGACAGGGCCCGACAGGGCCCGATAGAGCCCGACAGAGCCCGACAGAGCCCGACAGGGCCAGACAGAGCCCGAAAGAGCCCAGTAGAGCCCAGTAGAGCCCGACAGAGCCCGACAGAGCCCGACAGAGCCCGACAGAGCCCGACAGAGCCCGACAGAGCCCGACAGGGCCCGACAGAGCCCGACAGAGCCCAGTACAGCCCGACAGAGCCCGACAGAACCCAGTAGAGCCCAATAGAGCCCGACAGGGCCCGACAGGGCCCGACAGGGCCCAGTAGAGCCCGACAGAGCCTGACAGAGCCCGACAGGGCCCGACAGAGCCCGACAGAGCCCAGTAGAGCCCGACAGAGCCCGACAGAGCCCGACAGGGCCCGACAGGGCCCGACAGGGCCCAGTAGAGTCCGACAGAGCCCAGTAGAGCCCAGTAGAGCCTGACGGAGCCCGACAGAGCCCGACAGAGCCCGACAGGGCCCGACAGAGCCCGACAGAGCCCGACAGGGCCCGACAGGGCCCGACAGAGCCCGACAGGGCCCGACAGGGCCCGACAGACCGCAGTAGAGCCCGACAGAGCCCGACAGAGCCCAGTAGAGCCCGACAGAGCCCGACAGAGCCCGACAGGGCCCGACAGGGCCCGACAGGGCCCGACAGAGCCCAGTAGAGCCCAACAGAGCCCAACAGAGCCCAACAGAGCCCGACAGAGCCCGACAGGGCCCGACAGGGCCCGACAGGGCCCGACAGGGCCCGACAGAGATCGACAGGGCCCGACAGAGGCCAGTAGAGCCCGACAGAGCCCGACAGGGCCCGACAGGGCCCAGTAGAGGCCGACAGAGCCCGACAGAGCCCGACAGGGCCCGACAGGGCCCAGTAGAGCCCGACAGAGCCCGACAGGGCCCGACAGAGCCCGACAGAGCCCAACAGAGCCCAGTAGAGCCCGACAGAGCCCGACAGGGCCCGATAGAGCCCGACAGAGCCCGACAGGGCCCAGTAGAGCCCGACAGAGCCCGACAGAGCCCGACAGAGCCCGACAGAGCCCGACAGAGCCCAGTAGAGCCCGACAGAGCCCGACAGAGCCCGACAGAGCCCGAGAGAGCCCAGTAGAGCCCGACAGAGCCCGACAGGGCCTGACAGGGCCCGACAGGGCCCGACAGGGCCCAGTAGAGCCCGACAGAGCCCAGTAGAGCCCAGTAGAGCCCGACAGAGCCCGACAGAGCCCGACAGGGCCCGACAGGGCCCAGTAGAGCCCGACAGAGCCCGACAGGGCCCGACAGAGCCCGACAGGGCCCGACAGGGCCCAGTAGAGCCCGACAGAGCCCGACAGAGCCCAGTAGAGCCCAGTAGAGCCCGACAGAGCCCGACAGAGCCCGACAGAGCCCGACAGGGCCCGACAGAGCCCAGTAGAGCCCGACAGAGCCTGACAGTGCCCGACAGAGCCCGACAGGGCCCGACAGATCCCGACAGGGCCCGATAGAGCCCGACAGAGCCCGACAGAGCCCGACAGAGCCCGACAGGGCCCGACAGGGCCCGACAGAGCCCAGTAGAGCCCAGTAGAGCCCGACAGAGCCCGACAGAGCCCGACAGAGCCCGACAGGGCCCGACAGAGCCCGACAGAGCCCGACAGGGCCCGACAGGGCCCGACAGAGCCCGACAGAGCCCAGTACAGCCCGACAGAGCCCGACAGAACCCAGTAGAGCCCAGTAGAGCCCGACAGGGCCCGACAGGGCCCAGTAGAGCCCGACAGAGCCCGACAGAGCCCGACAGGGCCCGACAGAGCCCGACAGGGCCCGACAGGGCCCGACAGAGCCCGACAGGGCCCAATAGAGCCCGACAGGGCCCGACAGAGCCCGACAGGGCCCGACAGGGCCCAGTAGAGCCCGACAGAGCCCAGTAGAGCCCAGTAGAGCCTGACGGAGCCCGACAGAGCCCGACAGGGCCCGACAGGGCCCGACAGAGCCCGACAGGGCCCGACAGAGCCCAGTAGAGCCCAACAGAGCCCAACAGAGCCCGACAGAGCCCGACAGAGCCCGACAGAGCCCGACAGGGCCCAGTAGAGCCCGACAGAGCCCGACAGGGCCCGACAGGGCCCAGTAGAGCCCGACAGAGCCCGACAGGGCCCGACAGGGCCCGACAGGGCCCAGTAGAGCCCGACAGAGCCCGACAGGGCCCGACAGAGCCCGACAGAGCCCGACAGAGCCCAGTAGAGCCCGACAGAGCCCGACAGGGCCCGACAGATCCCGACAGGGCCCGATAGAGCCCGACAGAGCCCGACAGGGCCCAGTAGAGCCCGACAGAGCCCGACAGAGCCCGACAGAGCCCGACAGAGCCCGACAGAGCCCAGTAGAGCCCGACAGAGCCGGACAGGGCCCAGTAGAGCCCGACAGAGCCCAGTAGAGCCCAGTAGAGCCCGACAGAGCCCGACAGAGCCCGACAGAGCCCGACAGGGCCCGACAGGGCCCAGTAGAGCCCGACAGAGCCCGACAGGGCCCGAGAGGGCCCGAGAGGGCCCAGTAGAGCCCGACAGAGCCCGACAGAGCCCGACAGGGCCCGACAGAGCCCGACAGGGCCCAGTAGAGCCCGACAGAGCCCGACAGAGCCCGACAGGGCCCGACAGGGCCCGACAGGGCCCAGTAGAGCCCGACAGAGCCCGACAGAGCCCAGTAGAGCCCAGTAGAGTCCGACGGAGCCCGACAGAGCCCGACAGAGCCCGACAGGGCCCGACAGGGCCCGACAGGGCCCGACAGAGCCCGACAGGGCCCGACAGAGCCCGACAGAGCCCGACAGAGCCCGACAGGGCCCGACAGGGCCCGACAGGGCCCAGTAGAGCCCGACAGAGCCCGACAGAGCCCGACAGAGCCCAGTAGAGCCCGACAGAGCCCGACAGGGCCCGACAGAGCCCGACAGAGCCCGACAGGGCCCGACAGAGCCCGAAAGAGCCCAACAGAGCCCAGTAGAGCCCGACAGAGCCCGACAGAGCCCGACAGAGCCCGACAGGGCCCGACAGGGCCCGATAGAGCCCGACAGAGCCCGACAGGGCCCAGTAGAGCCCAGTAGAGCCCGACAGAGCCCGACAGAGCCCGACAGGGCCCGACAGAGCCCGACAGAGCCCGACAGAGCCCGACAGAGCCCGACAGGGCCCAGTACAGCCCGACAGAGCCCGACAGAGCCCAGTAGAGCCCAGTAGAGCCCGACAGGGCCCGACAGGGCCCGACAGGGCCCAGTAGAGCCCGACAGAGCCCGACAGAGCATGACAGAGCCCGACAGGGCCCGACAGAGCCCGACAGAGCCCGACAGGGCCCAGTAGAGCCCGACAGAGCCCGACAGAGCCCGACAGGGCCCGACAGGGCCCGACAGGGCCCAGTAGAGCCCGACAGAGCCCGACAGAGCCCAGTAGAGCCCAGTAGAGTCCGACGGAGCCCGACAGAGCCCGACAGAGCCCGACAGGGCCCGACAGGGCCCGACAGGGCCCGACAGGGCCCGACAGAGCCCGACAGGGCCCGACAGGGCCCAGTAGAGCCCGACAGAGCCCGACAGAGCCCGACAGAGCCCGACAGATCCCGACAGAGCCCGACAGAGCCCAGTAGAGCCCGACAGAGCCCGACAGGGCCCAGTAGAGCCCGACAGAGCCCGACAGAGCCCGACAGAGCCCAGTAGAGCCCGACAGAGCCCGACAGATCCCGACAGGGCCCGACAGAGCCCGACAGAGCCCGACAGGGCCCAGTAGAGCCCGACAGAGCCCGACAGAGTCTGACAGAGCCCGACAGAGCCCGACAGGGCCCGACAGGGCCCGACAGAGCCCGACAGAGCCCGAGAGAGCCCGACAGGGCCCGACAGGGCCCGACAGAGCCCGACAGAGCCCGACAGGGCCCGACAGAGCCCGACAGGGCCCAGTAGAGCGCGACAGAGCCCGACAGAGCCCGACAGAGCCCAGTAGAGCCCGACAGAGCCCGACAGGGCCCGACAGGGCCCGACAGGGCCCAGTAGAGCCCGACAGAGCCCGACAGAGCCCAGTAGAGCCCAGTAGAGCCCGACAGAGCCCGACAGAGCCCGACAGGGCCCGACAGGGCCCGACAGGGCCCGACAGAGCCCAGTAGAGCCCGACAGAGCCCGACAGTGCCCGACAGAGCCCGACAGGGCCCGACAGAGCCCGACAGGGCCCGATAGAGCCCGACAGGGCCCGACAGAGCCCGACAGAGCCCGACAGGGCCCGACAGAGCCCAACAGAGCCCAGTAGAGCCCAGTAGAGCCCGACAGAGCCCGACAGTGCCCGACAGAGCCCGACAGGGCCCGACAGAGCCCGACAGAGCCCGACAGGGCCCGACAGGGCCCGACAGAGCCCAGTAGAGCCCGACAGAGCCCGACAGTGCCCGACAGAGCCCGACAGGGCCCGACAGATCCCGACAGGGCCCGATAGAGCCCGACAGGGCCCAACAGAGCCCGACAGAGCCCGACAGGGCCCGACAGAGCCCGACAGAGCCCAGTAGAGCCCAGTAGAGCCCGACAGAGCCCGACAGAGCCCGACAGAGCCCGACAGGGCCCGACAGGGCCCGACAGAGCCCGACAGGGCCCGACAGGGCCCGACAGGGCCCAGTACAGCCCGACAGAGCCCGACAGAACCCAGTAGAGCCCAGTAGAGCCCGACAGGGCCCGACAGGGCCCGACAGGGCCCAGTAGAGCCCGACAGATCCTGACAGAGCCCGACAGGGCCCGACAGGGCCCGACAGGGCCCGACAGGGCCCGACAGGGCCCAATAGAGCCCGACAGAGCCCGACAGGGCCCGACAGGGCCCGACAGGGCCCAGTAGAGCCCGACAGAGCCCAGTAGAGCCCAGTAGAGCCCAGTAGAGCCCAGTAGAGCCCAGTAGAGCCTGACGGAGCCCGACAGGGCCCGACAGAGCCCGACAGAGCCCGACAGGGCCCGACAGGGCCCGACAGAGCCCGACAGGGCCCGACAGGGCCCGACAGGGCCCGACAGGGCCCGACAGACCGCAGTAGAGCCCGACAGAGCCCGACAGAGCCCAGTAGAGCCCGACAGATCCCGACAGAGCCCGACAGAGCCCGACAGGGCCCGACAGGGCCCGACAGAGCCCAGTAGAGCCCAACAGAGCCCAACAGAGCCCGACAGAGCCCGACAGAGCCCGACAGAGCCCGACAGAGCCCAGTAGAGCCCGACAGAGCCCGACAGGGCCCGACAGGGCCCAGTAGAGGCCGACAGAGCCCGACAGAGCCCGACAGGGCCCGACAGGGCCCAGTAGAGCCCGACAGAGCCCGACAGGGCCCGACAGAGCCCGACAGAGCCCAGTAGAGCCCGACAGAGCCCGACAGGGCCCGACAGGGCCCAGTAGAGGCCGACAGAGCCCGACAGAGCCCGACAGGGCCCGACAGGGCCCAGTAGAGCCCGACAGAGCCCGACAGGGCCCGACAGAGCCCGACAGAGCCCAGTAGAGCCCGACAGAGCCCGACAGAGCCCGACAGAGCCCGACAGAGCCCGACAGGGCCCGACAGGGCCCGACAGATCCCGACAGGGCCCGATAGAGCCCGACAGAGCCCGACAGGGCCCAGTAGAGCCCGACAGAGCCCGACAGAGCCCGACAGAGCCCGACAGAGCCCGACAGAGCCCGAGAGAGCCCAGTAGAGCCCGACAGAGCCCGACAGGGCCCGACAGGGCCCAGTAGAGCCCGACAGAGCCCAGTAGAGCCCAGTAGAGCCCGACAGAGCCCGACAGAGCCCGACAGAGCCCGACAGGGCCTGACAGAGCCCGACAGGGCCCGACAGAGCCCGACAGGGCCCAGTAGAGCCCGACAGAGCCCGACAGAGCCCGACAGGGCCCGACAGGGCCCAGTAGAGCCCGACAGAGCCCGACAGAGCCCAGTAGAGCCCAGTAGAGTCCGACGGAGCCCGACAGAGCCCGACAGAGCCCGACAGGGCCCGACAGGGCCCGACAGGGCCCGACAGAGCCCGACAGGGCCCGACAGGGCCCAGTAGAGCCCGACAGAGCCCGACAGAGCCCGACAGAGCCCGACAGAGCCCGACAGATCCCGACAGAGCCCGACAGAGCCCAGTAGAGCCCGACAGAGCCCGACAGAGCCCGACAGGGCCCAGTAGAGCCCGACAGAGCCCGACAGAGCCCGACAGAGCCCAGTAGAGCCCGACAGAGCCTGACAGATCCCGACAGGGCCCGACAGAGCCCGACAGAGCCCGACAGGGCCCAGTAGAGCCCGACAGAGCCCGACAGAGCCTGACAGAGCCCGACAGGGCCCGACAGGGCCCGACAGAGCCCGACAGAGCCCGAGAGAGCCCGACAGGGCCCGACAGGGCCCGACAGAGCCCGACAGAGCCCGACAGGGCCCGACAGAGCCCGACAGGGCCCAGTAGAGCCCGACAGAGCCCGACAGAGCCCGACAGAGCCCAGTAGAGCCCGACAGAGCCCGACAGGGCCCGACAGGGCCCGACAGGGCCCAGTAGAGACCGACAGAGCCCGACAGAGCCCAGTAGAGCCCAGTAGAGCCCGACAGGGCCCGACAGGGCCCGACAGGGCCCGACAGAGCCCAGTAGAGCCCGACAGAGCCCGACAGTGCCCGACAGAGCCCGACAGGGCCCGACAGATCCCGACAGGGCCCGATAGAGCCCGACAGGGCCCGACAGAGCCCGACAGAGCCCGACAGAGCCCGACAGAGCCCAACAGAGCCCAGTAGAGCCCAGTAGAGCCCGACAGAGCCCGACAGTGCCCGACAGAGCCCGACAGGGCCCGACAGAGCCCGACAGAGCCCGACAGGGCCCGACAGGGCCCGACAGGGCCCGACAGAGCCCAGTAGAGCCCGTCAGAGCCCGACAGTGCCCGACAGAGCCCGACAGGGCCCGACAGATCCCGACAGGGCCCGATAGAGCCCGACAGGGCCCGACAGAGCCCGACAGGGCCCGACAGGGCCCGACAGGGCCCAGTAGAGCCCGACAGAGCCCGACAGAGCCCAGTAGAGCCCAGTAGAGTCCGACGGAGCCCGACAGAGCCCGACAGAGCCCGACAGGGCCCGACAGGGCCCGACAGGGCCCGACAGAGCCCGACAGGGCCCGATAGAGCCCGACAGAGCCCGACAGAGCCCGACAGGGCCCGACAGGGCCCGACAGGGCCCAGTAGAGCCCGACAGAGCCCGACAGAGCCCGACAGAGCCCAGTAGAGCCCGACAGAGCCCGACAGGGCCCGACAGGGCCCGACAGAGCCCGACAGGGCCCGACAGAGCCCGAAAGAGCCCAACAGAGCCCAGTAGAGCCCGACAGAGCCCGACAGAGCCCGACAGAGCCCGACAGGGCCCGACAGGGCCCGATAGAGCCCGACAGAGCCCGACAGGGCCCAGTAGAGCCCAGTAGAGCCCGACAGAGCCCGACAGAGCCCGACAGGGCCCGACAGAGCCCGACAGAGCCCGACAGAGCCCGACAGAGCCCGACAGGGCCCAGTACAGCCCGACAGAGCCCGACAGAGCCCAGTAGAGCCCAGTAGAGCCCGACAGGGCCCGACAGGGCCCGACAGGGCCCGGTAGAGCCCGACAGAGCCCGACAGAGCATGACAGAGCCCGACAGGGCCCGACAGAGCCCGACAGAGCCCGACAGGGCCCAGTAGAGCCCGACAGAGCCCGACAGAGCCCGACAGGGCCCGACAGGGCCCGACAGGGCCCAGTAGAGCCCGACAGAGCCCGACAGAGCCCAGTAGAGCCCAGTAGAGTCCGACGGAGCCCGACAGAGCCCGACAGAGCCCGACAGGGCCCGACAGGGCCCGACAGGGCCCGACAGGGCCCGACAGAGCCCGACAGGGCCCGACAGGGCCCAGTAGAGCCCGACAGAGCCCGACAGAGCCCGACAGAGCCCGACAGAGCCCGACAGATCCCGACAGAGCCCGACAGAGCCCAGTAGAGCCCGACAGAGCCCGACAGAGCCCGACAGGGCCCAGTAGAGCCCGACAGAGCCCGACAGAGCCCAGTAGAGCCCGACAGAGCCCGACAGATCCCGACAGGGCCCGACAGAGCCCGACAGAGCCCGACAGGGCCCAGTAGAGCCCGACAGAGCCCGACAGAGTCTGACAGAGCCCGACAGAGCCCGACAGGGCCCGACAGGGCCCGACAGAGCCCGACAGAGCCCGAGAGAGCCCGACAGGGCCCGACAGGGCCCGACAGAGCCCGACAGAGCCCGACAGGGCCCGACAGAGCCCGACAGGGCCCAGTAGAGCCCGACAGAGCCCGACAGAGCCCGACAGAGCCCAGTAGAGCCCGACAGAGCCCGACAGGGCCCGACAGGGCCCGACAGGGCCCAGTAGAGCCCGACAGAGCCCGACAGAGCCCAGTAGAGCCCAGTAGAGCCCGACAGAGCCCGACAGAGCCCGACAGGGCCCGACAGGGCCCGACAGGGCCCGACAGAGCCCAGTAGAGCCCGACAGAGCCCGACAGTGCCCGACAGAGCCCGACAGGGCCCGACAGAGCCCGACAGGGCCCGATAGAGCCCGACAGGGCCCGACAGAGCCCGACAGAGCCCGACAGGGCCCGACAGAGCCCAACAGAGCCCAGTAGAGCCCAGTAGAGCCCGACAGAGCCCGACAGTGCCCGACAGAGCCCGACAGGGCCCGACAGAGCCCGACAGAGCCCGACAGGGCCCGACAGGGCCCGACAGAGCCCAGTAGAGCCCGACAGAGCCCGACAGTGCCCGACAGAGCCCGACAGGGCCCGACAGATCCCGACAGGGCCCGATAGAGCCCGACAGGGCCCGACAGAGCCCGACAGAGCCCGACAGGGCCCGACAGAGCCCGACAGAGCCCAGTAGAGCCCAGTAGAGCCCGACAGAGCCCGACAGAGCCCGACAGGGCCCGACAGGGCCCGACAGAGCCCGACAGGGCCCGACAGGGCCCGACAGGGCCCAGTACAGCCCGACAGAGCCCGACAGAACCCAGTAGAGCCCAGTAGAGCCCGACAGGGCCCGACAGGGCCCGACAGGGCCCAGTAGAGCCCGACAGAGCCTGACAGAGCCCGACAGGGCCCGACAGGGCCCGACAGGGCCCAATAGAGCCCGACAGAGCCCGACAGGGCCCGACAGGGCCCGACAGGGCCCAGTAGAGCCCGACAGAGCCCAGTAGAGCCCAGTAGAGCCCAGTAGAGCCCAGTAGAGCCTGACGGAGCCCGACAGGGCCCGACAGAGCCCGACAGAGCCCGACAGGGCCCGACAGGGCCCGACAGAGCCCGACAGGGCCCGACAGGGCCCGACAGGGCCCGACAGGGCCCGACAGACCGCAGTAGAGCCCGACAGAGCCCGACAGAGCCCAGTAGAGCCCGACAGATCCCGACAGAGCCCGACAGAGCCCGACAGGGCCCGACAGGGCCCGACAGAGCCCAGTAGAGCCCAACAGAGCCCAACAGAGCCCGACAGAGCCCGACAGAGCCCGACAGAGCCCGACAGAGCCCGACAGAGCCCGACAGAGCCCAGTAGAGCCCGACAGAGCCCGACAGGGCCCGACAGGGCCCAGTAGAGGCCGACAGAGCCCGACAGAGCCCGACAGGGCCCGACAGGGCCCAGTAGAGCCCGACAGAGCCCGACAGGGCCCGACAGAGCCCGACAGAGCCCAGTAGAGCCCGACAGAGCCCGACAGAGCCCGACAGAGCCCGACAGGGCCCGACAGGGCCCGACAGATCCCGACAGGGCCCGATAGAGCCCGACAGAGCCCGACAGGGCCCAGTAGAGCCCGACAGAGCCCGACAGAGCCCGACAGAGCCCGACAGAGCCCGACAGAGCCCGACAGAGCCCGACAGAGCCCGAGAGAGCCCAGTAGAGCCCGACAGAGCCCGACAGGGCCCGACAGGGCCCAGTAGAGCCCGACAGAGCCCAGTAGAGCCCAGTAGAGCCCGACAGAGCCCGACAGAGCCCGACAGAGCCCGACAGGGCCTGACAGAGCCCGACAGGGCCCGACAGAGCCCGACAGGGCCCAGTAGAGCCCGACAGAGCCCGACAGAGCCCGACAGGGCCCGACAGGGCCCAGTAGAGCCCGACAGAGCCCGACAGAGCCCAGTAGAGCCCAGTAGAGTCCGACGGAGCCCGACAGAGCCCGACAGAGCCCGACAGGGCCCGACAGGGCCCGACAGGGCCCGACAGAGCCCGACAGGGCCCGACAGGGCCCAGTAGAGCCCGACAGAGCCCGACAGAGCCCGACAGAGCCCGACAGAGCCCGACAGATCCCGACAGAGCCCGACAGAGCCCAGTAGAGCCCGACAGAGCCCGACAGAGCCCGACAGGGCCCAGTAGAGCCCGACAGAGCCCGACAGAGCCCGACAGAGCCCACTAGAGCCCGACAGAGCCCGACAGATCCCGACAGGGCCCGACAGAGCCCGACAGAGCCCGACAGGGCCCAGTAGAGCCCGACAGAGCCCGACAGAGCCTGACAGAGCCCGACAGGGCCCGACAGGGCCCGACAGAGCCCGACAGAGCCCGAGAGAGCCCGACAGGGCCCGACAGGGCCCGACAGAGCCCGACAGAGCCCGACAGGGCCCGACAGAGCCCGACAGGGCCCAGTAGAGCCCGACAGAGCCCGACAGAGCCAGACAGAGCCCAGTAGAGCCCGACAGAGCCCGACAGGGCCCGACAGGGCCCGACAGGGCCCAGTAGAGCCCGACAGAGCCCGACAGAGCCCAGTAGAGCCCAGTAGAGCCCGACAGGGCCCGACAGGGCCCGACAGGGCCCGACAGAGCCCAGTAGAGCCCGACAGAGCCCGACAGTGCCCGACAGAGCCCGACAGGGCCCGACAGATCCCGACAGGGCCCGATAGAGCCCGACAGGGCCCGACAGAGCCCGACAGAGCCCGACAGGGCCCGACAGAGCCCAACAGAGCCCAGTAGAGCCCAGTAGAGCCCGACAGAGCCCGACAGTGCCCGACAGAGCCCGACAGGGCCCGACAGAGCCCGACAGAGCCCGACAGGGCCCGACAGGGCCCGACAGAGCCCAGTAGAGCCCGACAGAGCCCGACAGTGCCCGACAGAGCCCGACAGGGCCCGACAGATCCCGACAGGGCCCGATAGAGCCCGACAGGGCCCGACAGAGCCCGACAGAGCCCGACAGAGCCCAGTAGAGCCCAGTAGAGCCCGACAGAGCCCGACAGAGCCCGACAGAGCCCGACAGGGCCCGACAGGGCCCGACAGGGCACGACAGAGCCCAGTACAGCCCGACAGAGCCCGACAGAACCCAGTAGAGCCCAGTAGAGCCCGACAGGGCCCGACAGGGCCCGACAGGGCCCAGTAGAGCCCGACAGAGCCTGACAGAGCCCGACAGGGCCCGACAGGGCCCGACAGAGCCCGACAGGGCCCAATAGAGCCCGACAGAGCCCGACAGGGCCCGACAGGGCCCGACAGGGCCCAGTAGAGCCCGACAGAGCCCAGTAGAGCCCAGTAGAGCCCAGTAGAGCCCAGTAGAGCCCAGTAGAGCCTGACGGAGCCCGACAGGGCCCGACAGAGCCCGACAGAGCCCGACAGGGCCCAGTAGAGCCCGACAGAGCCCGACAGAGTCTGACAGAGCCCGACAGAGCCCGACAGGGCCCGACAGGGCCCGACAGAGCCCGACAGAGCCCGAGAGAGCCCGACAGGGCCCGACAGGGCCCGACAGAGCCCGACAGAGCCCGACAGGGCCCGACAGAGCCCGACAGGGCCCAGTAGAGCCCGACAGAGCCCGACAGAGCCCGACAGAGCCCAGTAGAGCCCGACAGAGCCCGACAGGGCCCGACAGGGCCCGACAGGGCCCAGTAGAGCCCGACAGAGCCCGACAGAGCCCAGTAGAGCCCAGTAGAGCCCGACAGAGCCCGACAGAGCCCGACAGGGCCCGACAGGGCCCGACAGGGCCCGACAGAGCCCAGTAGAGCCCGACAGAGCCCGACAGTGCCCGACAGAGCCCGACAGGGCCCGACAGAGCCCGACAGGGCCCGATAGAGCCCGACAGGGCCCGACAGAGCCCGACAGAGCCCGACAGGGCCCGACAGAGCCCAACAGAGCCCAGTAGAGCCCAGTAGAGCCCGACAGAGCCCGACAGTGCCCGACAGAGCCCGACAGGGCCCGACAGAGCCCGACAGAGCCCGACAGGGCCCGACAGGGCCCGACAGAGCCCAGTAGAGCCCGACAGAGCCCGACAGTGCCCGACAGAGCCCGACAGGGCCCGACAGATCCCGACAGGGCCCGATAGAGCCCGACAGGGCCCGACAGAGCCCGACAGAGCCCGACAGGGCCCGACAGAGCCCGACAGAGCCCAGTAGAGCCCAGTAGAGCCCGACAGAGCCCGACAGAGCCCGACAGGGCCCGACAGGGCCCGACAGAGCCCGACAGGGCCCGACAGGGCCCGACAGGGCCCAGTACAGCCCGACAGAGCCCGACAGAACCCAGTAGAGCCCAGTAGAGCCCGACAGGGCCCGACAGGGCCCGACAGGGCCCAGTAGAGCCCGACAGGGCCCGACAGGGCCCGACAGGGCCCAATAGAGCCCGACAGAGCCCGACAGGGCCCGACAGGGCCCGACAGGGCCCAGTAGAGCCCGACAGAGCCCAGTAGAGCCCAGTAGAGCCCAGTAGAGCCCAGTAGAGCCTGACGGAGCCCGACAGGGCCCGACAGAGCCCGACAGAGCCCGACAGGGCCCGACAGGGCCCGACAGAGCCCGACAGGGCCCGACAGGGCCCGACAGGGCCCGACAGGGCCCGACAGACCGCAGTAGAGCCCGACAGAGCCCGACAGAGCCCAGTAGAGCCCGACAGATCCCGACAGAGCCCGACAGAGCCCGACAGGGCCCGACAGGGCCCGACAGAGCCCAGTAGAGCCCAACAGAGCCCAACAGAGCCCGACAGAGCCCGACAGAGCCCGACAGAGCCCGACAGAGCCCGACAGAGCCCAGTAGAGCCCGACAGAGCCCGACAGGGCCCGACAGGGCCCAGTAGAGGCCGACAGAGCCCGACAGAGCCCGACAGGGCCCGACAGGGCCCAGTAGAGCCCGACAGAGCCCGACAGGGCCCGACAGAGCCCGACAGAGCCCAGTAGAGCCCGACAGAGCCCGACAGAGCCCGACAGAGCCCGACAGGGCCCGACAGGGCCCGACAGATCCCGACAGGGCCCGATAGAGCCCGACAGAGCCCGACAGGGCCCAGTAGAGCCCGACAGAGCCCGACAGAGCCCGACAGAGCCCGACAGAGCCCGACAGAGCCCGACAGAGCCCGAGAGAGCCCAGTAGAGCCCGACAGAGCCCGACAGGGCCCGACAGGGCCCAGTAGAGCCCGACAGAGCCCAGTAGAGCCCAGTAGAGCCCGACAGAGCCCGACAGAGCCCGACAGAGCCCGACAGGGCCTGACAGAGCCCGACAGGGCCCGACAGAGCCCGACAGGGCCCAGTAGAGCCCGACAGAGCCCGACAGAGCCCGACAGGGCCCGACAGGGCCCAGTAGAGCCCGACAGAGCCCGACAGAGCCCAGTAGAGCCCAGTAGAGTCCGACGGAGCCCGACAGAGCCCGACAGAGCCCGACAGGGCCCGACAGGGCCCGACATGGCCCGACAGAGCCCGACAGGGCCCGACAGGGCCCAGTAGAGCCCGACAGAGCCCGACAGAGCCCGACAGAGCCCGACAGATCCCGACAGAGCCCGACAGAGCCCAGTAGAGCCCGACAGAGCCCGACAGAGCCCGACAGGGCCCAGTAGAGCCCGACAGAGCCCGACAGAGCCCGACAGAGCCCAGTAGAGCCCGACAGAGCCCGACAGATCCCGACAGGGCCCGACAGAGCCCGACAGAGCCCGACAGGGCCCAGTAGAGCCCGACAGAGCCCGACAGAGCCTGACAGAGCCCGACAGGGCCCGACAGGGCCCGACAGAGCCCGACAGAGCCCGAGAGAGCCCGACAGGGCCCGACAGGGCCCGACAGAGCCCGACAGAGCCCGACAGGGCCCGACAGAGCCCGACAGGGCCCAGTAGAGCCCGACAGAGCCCGACAGAGCCAGACAGAGCCCAGTAGAGCCCGACAGAGCCCGACAGGGCCCGACAGGGCCCGACAGGGCCCAGTAGAGCCCGACAGAGCCCGACAGAGCCCAGTAGAGCCCAGTAGAGCCCGACAGGGCCCGACAGGGCCCGACAGGGCCCGACAGAGCCCAGTAGAGCCCGACAGAGCCCGACAGTGCCCGACAGAGCCCGACAGGGCCCGACAGATCCCGACAGGGCCCGATAGAGCCCGACAGGGCCCGACAGAGCCCGACAGAGCCCGACAGGGCCCGACAGAGCCCAACAGAGCCCAGTAGAGCCCAGTAGAGCCCGACAGAGCCCGACAGTGCCCGACAGAGCCCGACAGGGCCCGACAGAGCCCGACAGAGCCCGACAGGGCCCGACAGGGCCCGACAGAGCCCAGTAGAGCCCGACAGAGCCCGACAGTGCCCGACAGAGCCCGACAGGGCCCGACAGATCCCGACAGGGCCCGATAGAGCCCGACAGGGCCCGACAGAGCCCGACAGGGCCCAGTAGAGCCCGACAGAGCCCGACAGAGCCCGACAGGGCCCGACAGGGCCCGACAGAGCCCGACAGGGCCCAGTAGAGCCCGACAGAGCCCGACAGAGCCTGACAGAGCCCGACAGGGCCCGACAGAGCCTGACAGAGCCCGACAGAGCCCGACAGAGCCCGACAGGGCCCAGTAGAGCCCGACAGAGCCCGACAGAGCCCGACAGGGCCCGACAGGGCCCGACAGGGCCCAGTAGAGCCCGACAGAGCCCGACAGAGCCCAGTAGAGCCCAGAAGAGTCCGACGGAGCCCGACAGAGCCCGACAGAGCCCGGCAGGGCCCGACAGGGCCCGACAGGGCCCGACAGAGCCCGACAGGGCCCGACAGGGCCCGACAGGGCCCGATAGAGCCCGACAGAGCCCGACAGAGCCCGACAGGGCCCGACAGAGCCCGACAGGGCCCAGTAGAGCCCAGTAGAGCCCGACAGAGCCCGACAGAGCCCGACAGGGCCCGACAGAGCCCGACAGAGCCCGACAGGGCCCGACAGGGCCCGACAGGGCCCGACAGAGCCCGACAGGGCCCAGTACAGCCCGACAGAGCCCGACAGAGCCCGACAGAGCCCGACAGAGCCCGACAGGTCCCGACAGAGCCCGACAGGGCCCAGTAGAGCCCGACAGAGCCCGACAGAGCCCGACAGGGCCCGACAGGGCCCAGTAGAGCCCGACAGAGCCCGACAGAGCCCGACAGGGCCCGACAGGGCCCGACAGGGCCCAGTAGAGCCCGACAGAGCCCGCCAGAGCCCAGTAGAGCCCAGTAGAGTCCGACGGAGCCCGACAGAGCCCGACAGAGCCCGACAGGGCCCGACAGGGCCCGACAGAGCCCGACAGGGCCCGACAGAGCCCGACAGGGCCCGACAGGGCCCGACAGGGCCCAGTAGAGCCCGACAGAGCCCGACAGAGCCCGACAGAGCCCAGTAGAGCCCGACAGAGCCCGACAGGGCCCGACAGGGCCCGACAGAGCCCGACAGGGCCCGACAGAGCCCGAAAGAGCCCGACAGAGTCCAGTAGAGCCCGACAGAGCCCGACAGAGCCCGACAGAGCCCGACAGGGCCCGACAGGGCCCGACAGGGCCCGATAGAGCCCGACAGAGCCCGACAGAGCCCGACAGGTCCCGACAGAGCCCGACAGGGCCCAGTAGAGCCCAGTAGAGCCCGACAGAGCCCGACAGAGCCCGACAGGGCCCGACAGAGCCCGACAGAGCCCGACAGAGCCCGACAGAGCCCGACAGGGCCCAGTACAGCCCGACAGAGCCCGACAGAGCCCGACAGAGCCCGACAGAGCCCAGTAGAGCCCGACAGGGCCCGACAGGGCCCGACAGGGCCCAGTAGAGCCCGACAGAGCCCGACAGAGCCTGACAGAGCCCGACAGGGCCCGACAGAGCCCGACAGAGCCCGACAGGGCCCAGTAGAGCCCGACAGAGCCCGACAGAGCCCGACAGGGCCCGACAGTGCCCGACAGGGCCCAGTAGAGCCCGACAGAGCCCGACAGAGCCCGACAGAGCCCGACAGAGCCCGACAGATCCCGACAGAGCCCGACAGAGCCCAGTAGAGCCCGACAGAGCCCGACAGAGCCCGACAGGGCCCAGTAGAGCCCGACAGAGCCCGACAGAGCCCGACAGAGCCCAGTAGAGCCCGACAGAGCCCGACAGATCCCGACAGGGCCCGACAGAGCCCGACAGAGCCCGACAGGGCCCAGTAGAGCCCGACAGAGCCCGACAGAGCCTGACAGAGCCCGACAGGGCCCGACAGGGCCCGACAGAGCCCGACAGAGCCCGAGAGAGCCCGACAGGGCCCGACAGGGCCCGACAGAGCCCGACAGAGCCCGACAGGGCCCGACAGAGCCCGACAGGGCCCAGTAGAGCCCGACAGAGCCCGACAGAGCCAGACAGAGCCCAGTAGAGCCCGACAGAGCCCGACAGGGCCCGACAGGGCCCGACAGGGCCCAGTAGAGCCCGACAGAGCCCGACAGAGCCCAGTAGAGCCCAGTAGAGCCCGACAGGGCCCGACAGGGCCCGACAGGGCCCGACAGAGCCCAGTAGAGCCCGACAGAGCCCGACAGTGCCCGACAGAGCCCGACAGGGCCCGACAGATCCCGACAGGGCCCGATAGAGCCCGACAGGGCCCGACAGAGCCCGACAGAGCCCGACAGGGCCCGACAGAGCCCAACAGAGCCCAGTAGAGCCCAGTAGAGCCCGACAGAGCCCGACAGTGCCCGACAGAGCCCGACAGGGCCCGACAGAGCCCGACAGAGCCCGACAGGGCCCGACAGGGCCCGACAGAGCCCAGTAGAGCCCGACAGAGCCCGACAGTGCCCGACAGAGCCCGACAGGGCCCGACAGATCCCGACAGGGCCCGATAGAGCCCGACAGGGCCCGACAGAGCCCGACAGGGCCCGACAGAGCCCGACAGAGCCCAGTAGAGCCCAGTAGAGCCCGACAGAGCCCGACAGAGCCCGACAGAGCCCGACAGGGCCCGACAGGGCCCGACAGGGCACGACAGAGCCCAGTACAGCCCGACAGAGCCCGACAGAACCCAGTAGAGCCCAGTAGAGCCCGACAGGGCCCGACAGGGCCCGACAGGGCCCAGTAGAGCCCGACAGAGCCTGACAGAGCCCGACAGGGCCCGACAGGGCCCGACAGAGCCCGACAGGGCCCAATAGAGCCCGACAGAGCCCGACAGGGCCCGACAGGGCCCGACAGGGCCCAGTAGAGCCCGACAGAGCCCAGTAGAGCCCAGTAGAGCCCAGTAGAGCCCAGTAGAGCCCAGTAGAGCCTGACGGAGCCCGACAGGGCCCGACAGAGCCCGACAGAGCCCGACAGGGCCCGACAGGGCCCGACAGGGCCCGACAGACCGCAGTAGAGCCCGACAGAGCCCGACAGAGCCCAGTAGAGCCCGACAGAGCCCGACAGAGCCCGACAGGGCCCGACAGAGCCCGACAGAGCCCGACAGGGCCCAGTAGAGCCCGACAGAGCCCGACAGAGCCCGACAGGGCCCGACAGGGCCCGACAGAGCCCGACAGGGCCCAGTAGAGCCCGACAGAGCCCGACAGAGCCTGACAGAGCCCGACAGGGCCCGACAGAGCCCGACAGGGCCCAGTAGAGCCCGACAGGGCCCAGTAGAGCCCGACAGAGCCCGACAGAGCCTGACAGAGCCCGACAGAGCCCGACAGAGCCTGACAGAGCCCGACAGAGCCCGACAGAGCCCGACAGGGCCCAGTAGAGCCCGACAGAGCCCGACAGAGCCCGACAGGGCCCGACAGGGCCCGACAGGGCCCAGTAGAGCCCGACAGAGCCCGACAGAGCCCAGTAGAGCCCAGAAGAGTCCGACGGAGCCCGACAGAGCCCGACAGAGCCCGGCAGGGCCCGACAGGGCCCGACAGGGCCCGACAGAGCCCGACAGGGCCCGACAGGGCCCGACAGGGCCCGATAGAGCCCGACAGAGCCCGACAGAGCCCGACAGGGCCCGACAGAGCCCGACAGGGCCCAGTAGAGCCCAGTAGAGCCCGACAGAGCCCGACAGAGCCCGACAGGGCCCGACAGAGCCCGACAGAGCCCGACAGGGCCCGACAGGGCCCGACAGGGCCCGACAGAGCCCGACAGGGCCCAGTACAGCCCGACAGAGCCCGACAGAGCCCGACAGAGCCCGACAGAGCCCGACAGGTCCCGACAGAGCCCGACAGGGCCCAGTAGAGCCCGACAGAGCCCGACAGAGCCCGACAGGGCCCGACAGGGCCCAGTAGAGCCCGACAGAGCCCGACAGAGCCCGACAGGCCCCGACAGGGCCCGACAGGGCCCAGTAGAGCCCGACAGAGCCCGCCAGAGCCCAGTAGAGCCCAGTAGAGTCCGACGGAGCCCGACAGAGCCCGACAGAGCCCGACAGGGCCCGACAGGGCCCGACAGAGCCCGACAGGGCCCGACAGAGCCCGACAGGGCCCGACAGGGCCCGACAGGGCCCAGTAGAGCCCGACAGAGCCCGACAGAGCCCGACAGAGCCCAGTAGAGCCCGACAGAGCCCGACAGGGCCCGACAGGGCCCGACAGAGCCCGACAGGGCCCGACAGAGCCCGAAAGAGCCCGACAGAGTCCAGTAGAGCCCGACAGAGCCCGACAGAGCCCGACAGAGCCCGACAGGGCCCGACAGGGCCCGACAGGGCCCGATAGAGCCCGACAGAGCCCGACAGAGCCCGACAGGTCCCGACAGAGCCCGACAGGGCCCAGTAGAGCCCAGTAGAGCCCGACAGAGCCCGACAGAGCCCGACAGGGCCCGACAGAGCCCGACAGAGCCCGACAGAGCCCGACAGAGCCCGACAGGGCCCAGTACAGCCCGACAGAGCCCGACAGAGCCCGACAGAGCCCGACAGAGCCCAGTAGAGCCCGACAGGGCCCGACAGGGCCCGACAGGGCCCAGTAGAGCCCGACAGAGCCCGACAGAGCCTGACAGAGCCCGACAGGGCCCGACAGAGCCCGACAGAGCCCGACAGGGCCCAGTAGAGCCCGACAGAGCCCGACAGAGCCCGACAGGGCCCGACAGGGCCCGACAGGGCCCAGTAGAGCCCGACAGAGCCCGACAGAGCCCAGTAGAGCCCAGTAGAGTCCGACGGAGCCCGACAGAGCCCGACAGAGCCCGACAGGGCCCGACAGGGCCCGACAGGGCCCAGTAGAGCCCGACAGAGCCCGACAGAGCCCGACAGAGCCCGACAGAGCCCGACAGAGCCCGAAAGAGCCCAGTAGAGCCCGACAGAGCCCGACAGAGCCCGACAGGGCCCAGTAGAGCCCGACAGAGCCCGACAGAGCCCGACAGAGCCCAGTAGAGCCCGACAGAGCCCGACAGATCCCGACAGGGCCCGACAGAGCCCGACAGAGCCCGACAGGGCCCAGTAGAGCCCGACAGAGCCCGACAGAGCCTGACAGAGCCCGACAGAGCCCGACAGGGCCCGACAGGGCCCGACAGGGCCCGACAGAGCCCGAGAGAGCCCGACAGGGCCCGACAGGGCCCGACAGAGCCCGACAGAGCCCGACAGGGCCCGACAGAGCCCGACAGGGCCCAGTAGAGCCCGACAGAGCCCGACAGAGCCCGACAGAGCCCAGTAGAGCCCGACAGGGCCCGACAGGGCCCGACAGGGCCCAGTAGAGCCCGACAGAGCCCGACAGAGCCCGACAGGGCCCGACAGGGCCCGACAGGGCCCGACAGGGCCCAGTAGAGCCCGACAGAGCCCGACAGTGCCCGACAGAGCCCCACAGGGCCCGACAGATCCCGACAGGGCCCGATAGAGCCCGACAGGGCCCGACAGAGCCCGACAGAGCCCGACAGGGCCCGACAGAGCCCAACAGAGCCCAGTAGAGCCCAGTAGAGCCCGACAGAGCCCGACAGTGCCCGACAGAGCCCGACAGGGCCCGACAGGGCCCGACAGGGCCCGACAGAGCCCAGTAGAGCCCGACAGAGCCCGACAGTGCCCGACAGAGCCCGACAGGGCCCGACAGATCCCGACAGGGCCCGATAGAGCCCGACAGGGCCCGACAGAGCCCGACAGAGCCCGACAAGGCCCGACAGAGCCCGACAGAGCCCAGTAGAGCCCAGTAGAGCCCGACAGAGCCCGACAGGGCCCGACAGGGCCCGACAGAGCCCGACAGGGCCCGACAGGGCCCGACAGGGCCCGACAGGGCCCGACAGAGCCCAGTACAGCCTGACAGAGCCCGACAGAACCCAGTAGAGCCCAGTAGAGCCCGACAGGGCCCGACAGGGCCCGACAGGGCCCAGTAGAGCCCGACAGAGCCTGACAGAGCCCGACAGGGCCCGACAGGGCCCGACAGGGCCCAATAGAGCCCGACAGAGCCCGACAGGGCCCGACAGGGCCCGACAGGGCCCAGTAGAGCCCGACAGAGCCCAGTAGAGCCCAGTAGAGCCCAGTAGAGCCCAGTAGAGCCCAGTAGAGCCTGACGGAGCCCGACAGGGCCCGACAGAGCCCGACAGAGCCCGACAGGGCCCGACAGGGCCCGACAGAGCCCGACAGGGCCCGACAGGGCCCGACAGGGCCCGACAGGGCCCGACAGACCGCAGTAGAGCCCGACAGAGCCCGACAGAGCCCGACAGGGCCCGACAGCGCCCGACAGGGCCCGACAGAGCCCGACAGAGCCCGACAGGGCCCGACAGGGCCCAGTAGAGCCCGACAGAGCCCGACAGAGCCCGACAGAGCCCGACAGAGCCCGACAGAGCCCGACAGATCCCGACAGAGCCCGACAGAGCCCAGTAGAGCCCGACAGAGCCCGACAGAGCCCGACAGGGCCCAGTAGAGCCCGACAGAGCCCGACAGAGCCCGACAGAGCCCAGTAGAGCCCGACAGAGCCCGACAGATCCCGACAGGGCCCGACAGAGCCCGACAGAGCCCGACAGGGCCCAGTAGAGCCCGACAGAGCCCGACAGAGCCTGACAGAGCCCGACAGGGCCCGACAGGGCCCGACAGGGCCCGACAGAGCCCGAGAGAGCCCGACAGGGCCCGACAGAGCCCGACAGAGCCCGACAGGGCCCGACAGAGCCCGACAGGGCCCAGTAGAGCCCGACAGAGCCCGACAGAGCCCAGTAGAGCCCGACAGAGCCCGACAGGGCCCGACAGGGCCCGACAGGGCCCAGTAGAGCCCGACAGAGCCCGACAGAGCCCAGTAGAGCCCAGTAGAGCCCGACAGAGCCCGACAGGGCCCGACAGGGCCCAGTAGAGCCCGACAGAGCCCGACAGTGCCCGACAGTGCCCGACAGAGCCCGACAGGGCCCGACAGATCCCGACAGGGCCCGATAGAGCCCGACAGGGCCCGACAGAGCCCGACAGAGCCCGACAGGGCCCGACAGAGCCCAACAGAGCCCAGTAGAGCCCAGTAGAGCGGGACAGAGCCCGACAGTGCCCGACAGAGCCCGACAGGGCCCGACAGGGCCCGACAGGGCCCGACAGACCGCAGTAGAGCCCGACAGAGCCCGACAGAGCCCGACAGGGCCCGACAGGGCCCGACAGGGCCCGACAGAGCCCGACAGAGCCCGACAGGGCCCGACAGGGCCCAGTAGAGCCCGACAGAGCCCGACAGAGCCCGACAGAGCCCGACAGAGCCCGACAGAGCCCGACAGATCCCGACAGAGCCCGACAGAGCCCAGTAGAGCCCGACAGAGCCCGACAGAGCCCGACAGGGCCCAGTAGAGCCCGACAGAGCCCGACAGAGCCCGACAGAGCCCAGTAGAGCCCGACAGAGCCCGACAGATCCCGACAGGGCCCGACAGAGCCCGACAGAGCCCGACAGGGCCCAGTAGAGCCCGACAGAGCCCGACAGAGCCTGACAGAGCCCGACAGGGCCCGACAGGGCCCGACAGGGCCCGACAGAGCCCGAGAGAGCCCGACAGGGCCCGACAGAGCCCGACAGAGCCCGACAGGGCCCGACAGAGCCCGACAGGGCCCAGTAGAGCCCGACAGAGCCCGACAGAGCCCAGTAGAGCCCGACAGAGCCCGACAGGGCCCGACAGGGCCCGACAGGGCCCAGTAGAGCCCGACAGAGCCCGACAGAGCCCAGTAGAGCCCAGTAGAGCCCGACAGAGCCCGACAGGGCCCGACAGGGCCCAGTAGAGCCCGACAGAGCCCGACAGTGCCCGACAGTGCCCGACAGAGCCCGACAGGGCCCGACAGATCCCGACAGGGCCCGATAGAGCCCGACAGGGCCCGACAGAGCCCGACAGAGCCCGACAGGGCCCGACAGAGCCCAACAGAGCCCAGTAGAGCCCAGTAGAGCGGGACAGAGCCCGACAGTGCCCGACAGAGCCCGACAGGGCCCGACAGGGCCCGACAGAGCCCGACAGAGCCCGACAGGGCCCGACAGGGCCCGACAGAGCCCAGTAGAGCCCGACAGAGCCCGACAGTGCCCGACAGAGCCCGACAGGGCCCGACAGATCTCGACAGGGCCCGATAGAGCCCGACAGGGCCCGACAGAGCCCGACAGAGCCCGACAGAGCCCAGTAGAGCCCAGTAGAGCCCGACAGAGCCCGACAGAGCCCGACAGAGCCCGACAGGGCCCGACAGGGCCCGACAGAGCCCGACAGGGCCCGACAGGGCCCGACAGGGCCCGACAGAGCCCAGTACAGCCCGACAGAGCCCGACAGAGCCCAGTAGAGCCCGACAGGGCCCGACAGGGCCCGACAGGGCCCAGTAGAGCCCGACAGAGCCTGACAGAGCCCGACAGGGCCCGACAGGGCCCGACAGGGCCCGACAGAGCCCGACAGGGCCCAATAGAGCCCGACAGAGCCCGACAGGGCCCGACAGGGCCCGACAGGGCCCAGTAGAGCCCGACAGAGCCCAGTAGAGCCCAGTAGAGCCCAACAGAGCCCAACAGAGCCCGACAGAGCCCGACAGAGCCCGACAGAGCCCGACAGGGCCCGACAGGGCCCGACAGGGCCCGACAGGGCCCGACAGAGACCGACAGGGCCCGACAGAGCCCAGTAGAGCCCGACAGAGCCCGACAGGGCCCGACAGGGCCCAGTAGAGGCCGACAGAGCCCGACAGAGCCCGACAGGGCCCGACAGGGCCCAGTAGAGCCCGACAGAGCCCGACAGGGCCCGACAGAGCCCGACAGAGCCCAGTAGAGCCCGACAGAGCCCGACAGAGCCCGACAGGGCCCGACAGGGCCCGACAGATCCCGACAGGGCCCGATAGAGCCCGACAGAGCCCGACAGGGCCCAGTAGAGCCCGACAGAGCCCGACAGAGCCCGACAGAGCCCGACAGAGCCCGACAGAGCCCGACAGAGCCCGAGAGAGCCCAGTAGAGCCCGACAGAGCCCGACAGGGCCCGACAGGGCCCAGTAGAGCCCGACAGAGCCCAGTAGAGCCCAGTAGAGCCCGACAGAGCCCGACAGAGCCCGACAGAGCCCGACAGGGCCCGACAGAGCCCGACAGAGCCCGACAGGGCCCAGTAGAGCCCGACAGAGCCCGACAGAGCCCGACAGGGCCCGACAGGGCCCAGTAGAGCCCGACAGAGCCCGACAGAGCCCAGTAGAGCCCAGTAGAGTCCGACGGAGCCCGACAGAGCCCGACAGAGCCCGACAGGGCCCGACAGGGCCCGACAGGGCCCGACAGGGCCCGACAGAGCCCGACAGGGCCCGACAGGGCCCAGTAGAGCCCGACAGAGCCCGACAGAGCCCGACAGAGCCCGACAGAGCCCAGTAGAGCCCGACAGAGCCCGACAGAGCCCGACAGGGCCCAGTAGAGCCCGACAGAGCCCGACAGAGCCCGACAGAGCCCAGTAGAGCCCGACAGAGCCCGACAGATCCCGACAGATCCCGACAGGGACCGACAGAGCCCGACAGAGCCCGACAGGGCCCAGTAGAGGCCGACAGAGCCCGACAGAGCCTGACAGAGCCCGACAGGGCCCGACAGGGCCCGACAGAGCCCGACAGAGCCCGACAGAGCCCGACAGGGCCCGACAGAGCCCGACAGGGCCCAGTAGAGCCCGACAGAGCCCGACAGAGCCCGACAGAGCCCGACAGAGCCCAGTAGAGCCCGACAGAGCCCGACAGGGCCCGACAGGGCCCAGTAGAGCCCGACAGAGCCCGACAGAGCCCAGTAGAGCCCAGTAGAGCCCGACAGAGCCCGACAGGGCCCGACAGGGCCCAGTAGAGCCCGACAGAGCCCGACAGTGCCCGACAGAGCCCGACAGGGCCCGACAGATCCCGACAGGGCCCGATAGAGCCCGACAGGGCCCGACAGAGCCCGACAGAGCCCGACAGGGCCCGACAGAGCCCAACAGAGCCCAGTAGAGCCCGACAGAGCCCGACAGTGCCCGACAGAGCCCGACAGGGCCCGACAGAGCCCGACAGAGCCCGACAGGGCCCGACAGGGCCCGACAGAGCCCAGTAGAGCCCGACAGAGCCCGACAGTGCCCGACAGAGCCCGACAGGGCCCGACAGATCCCGACAGGGCCCGATAGAGCCCGACAGGGCCCGACAGAGCCCGACAGGGCCCGACAGAGCCCGACAGAGCCCGACAGAGCCCAGTAGAGCCCAGTAGAGCCCGACAGAGCCCGACAGAGCCCGACAGAGCCCGACAGGGCCCGACAGGGCCCGACAGAGCCCAGTACAGCCCGACAGAGCCCGACAGAACCCAGTAGAGCCCAGTAGAGCCCGACAGGGCCCGACAGGGCCCGACAGGGCCCAGTAGAGCCCGACAGAGCCTGACAGAGCCCGACAGGGCCCGACAGGGCCCGACAGGGCCCGACAGAGCCCGACAGGGCCCAATAGAGCCCGACAGAGCCCGACAGGGCCCGACAGGGCCCAGTAGAGCCCGACAGAGCCCGACAGAGCCCAGTAGAGCCCAGTAGAGTCCGACGGAGCCCGACAGAGCCCGACAGAGCCCGACAGGGCCCGACAGGGCCCGACAGGGCCCAGTAGAGCCCGACAGAGCCCGACAGAGCCCGACAGAGCCCGACAGAGCCCGAAAGAGCCCAGTAGAGCCCGACAGAGCCCGACAGAGCCCGACAGGGCCCAGTAGAGCCCGACAGAGCCCGACAGAGCCCGACAGAGCCCAGTAGAGCCCGACAGAGCCCGACAGATCCCGACAGGGCCCGACAGAGCCCGACAGAGCCCGACAGGGCCCAGTAGAGCCCGACAGAGCCCGACAGAGCCTGACAGAGCCCGACAGAGCCCGACAGGGCCCGACAGGGCCCGACAGGGCCCGACAGAGCCCGAGAGAGCCCGACAGGGCCCGACAGGGCCCGACAGAGCCCGACAGAGCCCGACAGGGCCCGACAGAGCCCGACAGGGCCCAGTAGAGCCCGACAGAGCCCGACAGAGCCCGACAGAGCCCAGTAGAGCCCGACAGGGCCCGACAGGGCCCGACAGGGCCCAGTAGAGCCCGACAGAGCCCGACAGAGCCCAGTAGAGCCCAGTAGAGCCCGACAGAGCCCGACAGAGCCCGACAGGGCCCGACAGGGCCCGACAGGGCCCGACAGGGCCCAGTAGAGCCCGACAGAGCCCGACAGTGCCCGACAGAGCCCCACAGGGCCCGACAGATCCCGACAGGGCCTGATAGAGCCCGACAGGGCCCGACAGAGCCCGACAGAGCCCGACAGGGCCCGACAGAGCCCAACAGAGCCCAGTAGAGCCCAGTAGAGCCCGACAGAGCCCGACAGTGCCCGACAGAGCCCGACAGGGCCCGACAGGGCCCGACAGGGCCCGACAGAGCCCAGTAGAGCCCGACAGAGCCCGACAGTGCCCGACAGAGCCCGACAGGGCCCGACAGATCCCGACAGGGCCCGATAGAGCCCGACAGGGCCCGACAGAGCCCGACAGAGCCCGACAGGGCCCGACAGAGCCCGACAGAGCCCAGTAGAGCCCAGTAGAGCCCGACAGAGCCCGACAGGGCCCGACAGGGCCCGACAGAGCCCGACAGGGCCCGACAGGGCCCGACAGAGCCCAGTACAGCCCGACAGAGCCCGACAGAACCCAGTAGAGCCCAGTAGAGCCCGACAGGGCCCGACAGGGCCCGACAGGGCCCAGTAGAGCCCGACAGAGCCTGACAGAGCCCGACAGGGCCCGACAGGGCCCGACAGGGCCCAATAGAGCCCGACAGAGCCCGACAGGGCCCGACAGGGCCCGACAGGGCCCAGTAGAGCCCGACAGAGCCCAGTAGAGCCCAGTAGAGCCCAGTAGAGCCCAGTAGAGCCCAGTAGAGCCTGACGGAGCCCGACAGGGCCCGACAGAGCCCGACAGAGCCCGACAGGGCCCGACAGGGCCCGACAGAGCCCGACAGGGCCCGACAGGGCCCGACAGGGCCCGACAGGGCCCGACAGACCGCAGTAGAGCCCGACAGAGCCCGACAGAGCCCGACAGGGCCCGACAGGGCCCGACAGGGCCCGACAGAGCCCGACAGAGCCCGACAGGGCCCGACAGGGCCCAGTAGAGCCCGACAGAGCCCGACAGAGCCCGACAGAGCCCGACAGAGCCCGACAGAGCCCGACAGATCCCGACAGAGCCCGACAGAGCCCAGTAGAGCCCGACAGAGCCCGACAGAGCCCGACAGGGCCCAGTAGAGCCCGACAGAGCCCGACAGAGCCCGACAGAGCCCAGTAGAGCCCGACAGAGCCCGACAGATCCCGACAGGGCCCGACAGAGCCCGACAGAGCCCGACAGGGCCCAGTAGAGCCCGACAGAGCCCGACAGAGCCTGACAGAGCCCGACAGGGCCCGACAGGGCCCGACAGGGCCCGACAGGGCCCGACAGAGCCCGAGAGAGCCCGACAGGGCCCGACAGAGCCCGACAGAGCCCGACAGGGCCCGACAGAGCCCGACAGGGCCCAGTAGAGCCCGGCAGAGCCCGACAGAGCCCAGTAGAGCCCGACAGAGCCCGACAGGGCCCGACAGGGCCCAGTAGAGCCCGACAGAGCCCGACAGAGCCCAGTAGAGCCCAGTAGAGCCCGACAGAGCCCGACAGGGCCCGACAGGGCCCAGTAGAGCCCGACAGAGCCCGACAGTGCCCGACAGTGCCCGACAGAGCCCGACAGGGCCCGACAGATCCCGACAGGGCCCGATAGAGCCCGACAGGGCCCGACAGAGCCCGACAGAGCCCGACAGGGCCCGACAGAGCCCAACAGAGCCCAGTAGAGCCCAGTAGAGCGGGACAGAGCCCGACAGTGCCCGACAGAGCCCGACAGGGCCCGACAGGGCCCGACAGAGCCCGACAGAGCCCGACAGGGCCCGACAGGGCCCGACAGAGCCCAGTAGAGCCCGACAGAGCCCGACAGTGCCCGACAGAGCCCGACAGGGCCCGACAGATCCCGACAGGGCCCGATAGAGCCCGACAGGGCCCGACAGAGCCCGACAGAGCCCGACAGGGCCCGACAGGGCCCGACAGAGCCCGACAGGGCCCGACAGGGCCCAGTAGAGCCCGACAGAGCCCGACAGAGCCCGACAGAGCCCGACAGGGCCCGACAGGGCCCGACAGAGCCCGACAGGGCCCGACAGGGCCCGACAGGGCCCGACAGAGCCCAGTACAGCCCGACAGAGCCCGACAGAGCCCGACAGGGCCCAGTAGAGCCCGACAGAGCCTGACAGAGCCCGACAGGGCCCGACAGGGCCCGACAGGGCCCGACAGAGCCCGACAGGGCCCAATAGAGCCCGACAGAGCCCGACAGGGCCCGACAGGGCCCGACAGGGCCCAGTAGAGCCCGACAGAGCCCAGTAGAGCCCAGTAGAGCCCAACAGAGCCCAACAGAGCCCGACAGAGCCCGACAGAGCCCGACAGAGCCCGACAGGGCCCGACAGGGCCCGACAGGGCCCGACAGGGCCCGACAGAGACCGACAGGGCCCGACAGAGCCCAGTAGAGCCCGACAGAGCCCGACAGGGCCCGACAGGGCCCAGTAGAGGCCGACAGAGCCCGACAGAGCCCGACAGGGCCCGACAGGGCCCAGTAGAGCCCGACAGAGCCCGACAGGGCCCGACAGAGCCCGACAGAGCCCAGTAGAGCCCGACAGAGCCCGACAGAGCCCGACAGGGCCCGACAGGGCCCGACAGATCCCGACAGGGCCCGATAGAGCCCGACAGAGCCCGACAGGGCCCAGTAGAGCCCGACAGAGCCCGACAGAGCCCGACAGAGCCCGACAGAGCCCGACAGAGCCCGACAGAGCCCGACAGAGCCCGAGAGAGCCCAGTAGAGCCCGACAGAGCCCGACAGGGCCCGACAGGGCCCAGTAGAGCCCGACAGAGCCCAGTAGAGCCCAGTAGAGCCCGACAGAGCCCGACAGAGCCCGACAGAGCCCGACAGGGCCCGACAGAGCCCGACAGAGCCCGACAGGGCCCAGTAGAGCCCGACAGAGCCCGACAGAGCCCGACAGGGCCCGACAGGGCCCAGTAGAGCCCGACAGAGCCCGACAGAGCCCAGTAGAGCCCAGTAGAGTCCGACGGAGCCCGACAGAGCCCGACAGAGCCCGACAGGGCCCGACAGGGCCCGACAGGGCCCGACAGGGCCCGACAGAGCCCGACAGGGCCCGACAGGGCCCAGTAGAGCCCGACAGAGCCCGACAGAGCCCGACAGAGCCCGACAGAGCCCGACAGAGCCCAGTAGAGCCCGACAGAGCCCGACAGAGCCCGACAGGGCCCAGTAGAGCCCGACAGAGCCCGACAGAGCCCGACAGAGCCCAGTAGAGCCCGACAGAGCCCGACAGATCCCGACAGATCCCGACAGGGACCGACAGAGCCCGACAGAGCCCGACAGGGCCCAGTAGAGCCCGACAGAGCCCGACAGAGCCTGACAGAGCCCGACAGGGCCCGACAGGGCCCGACAGAGCCCGACAGAGCCCGACAGAGCCCGACAGAGCCCGACAGGGCCCGACAGAGCCCGACAGGGCCCAGTAGAGCCCGACAGAGCCCGACAGAGCCCGACAGAGCCCGACAGAGCCCAGTAGAGCCCGACAGAGCCCGACAGGGCCCGACAGGGCCCAGTAGAGCCCGACAGAGCCCGACAGAGCCCAGTAGAGCCAAGTAGAGCCCGACAGAGCCCGACAGGGCCCGACAGGGCCCAGTAGAGCCCGACAGAGCCCGACAGTGCCCGACAGAGCCCGACAGGGCCCGACAGATCCCGACAGGGCCCGATAGAGCCCGACAGGGCCCGACAGAGCCCGACAGAGCCCGACAGGGCCCGACAGAGCCCAACAGAGCCCAGTAGAGCCCGACAGAGCCCGACAGTGCCCGACAGAGCCCGACAGGGCCCGACAGAGCCCGACAGAGCCCGACAGGGCCCGACAGGGCCCGACAGAGCCCAGTAGAGCCCGACAGAGCCCGACAGTGCCCGACAGAGCCCGACAGGGCCCGACAGATCCCGACAGGGCCCGATAGAGCCCGACAGGGCCCGACAGAGCCCGACAGGGCCCGACAGAGCCCGACAGAGCCCGACAGAGCCCAGTAGAGCCCAGTAGAGCCCGACAGAGCCCGACAGAGCCCGACAGAGCCCGACAGGGCCCGACAGGGCCCGACAGAGCCCAGTACAGCCCGACAGAGCCCGACAGAACCCAGTAGAGCCCAGTAGAGCCCGACAGGGCCCGACAGGGCCCGAAAGGGCCCAGTAGAGCCCGACAGAGCCTGACAGAGCCCGACAGGGCCCGACAGGGCCCGACAGGGCCCGACAGAGCCCGACAGGGCCCAATAGAGCCCGACAGAGCCCGACAGGGCCCGACAGGGCCCAGTAGAGCCCGACAGAGCCCGACAGAGCCCAGTAGAGCCCAGTAGAGTCCGACGGAGCCCGACAGAGCCCGACAGAGCCCGACAGGGCCCGACAGGGCCCGACAGGGCCCGACAGGGCCCAGTAGAGCCCGACAGAGCCCGACAGAGCCCGACAGAGCCCGACAGAGCCCGACAGAGCCCAGTAGAGCCCGACAGAGCCCGACAGGGCCCAGTAGAGCCCGACAGAGCCCGACAGATCCCGACAGGGACCGACAGGGCCCGACAGAGCCCGACAGGGCCCAGTAGAGCCCGACAGAGCCCGACAGAGCCCAGTAGAGCCCGACAGAGCCCGACAGGGCCCGACAGAGCCCGACAGGGCCCAGTAGAGCCCGACAGAGCCCGACAGAGCCCGACAGGGCCCGACAGGGCCCAGTAGAGCCCGACAGAGCCCGACAGAGCCCAGTAGAGCCCAGTAGAGTCCGACGGAGCCCGACAGAGCCCGACAGAGCCCGACAGGGCCCGACAGGGCCCGACAGGGCCCGACAGAGCCCGACAGGGCCCGACAGGGCCCAGTAGAGCCCGACAGAGCCCGACAGAGCCCGACAGAGCCCGACAGAGCCCGACAGAGCCCAGTAGAGCCCGATAGAGCCCGACAGAGCCCGACAGGGCCCAGTAGAGCCCGACAGAGCCCGACAGAGCCCGACAGAGCCCAGTAGAGCCCGACAGAGCCCGACAGATCCCGACAGGGACCGACAGAGCCCGACAGAGCCCGACAGGGCCCAGTAGAGCCCGACAGAGCCCGACAGAGCCTGACAGAGCCCGACAGGGCCCGACAGGGCCCGACAGAGCCCGACAGAGCCCGACAGAGCCCGACAGGGCCCGACAGAGCCCGACAGGGCCCAGTAGAGCCCGACAGAGCCCGACAGAGCCCGACAGAGCCCAGTAGAGCCCGACAGAGCCCGACAGGGCCCGACAGGGCCCAGTAGAGCCCGACAGAGCCCGACAGAGCCCAGTAGAGCCCAGTAGAGCCCGACAGAGCCCGACAGGGCCCGACAGGGCCCGACAGGGCCCGACAGGGCCCAGTAGAGCCCGACAGAGCCCGACAGTGCCCGACAGAGCCCGACAGGGCCCGACAGATCCCGACAGGGCCCGATAGAGCCCGACAGGGCCCAACAGAGCCCGACAGAGCCCGACAGGGCCCGACAGAGCCCAACAGAGCCCAGTAGAGCCCGACAGAGCCCGACAGTGCCCGACAGAGCCCGACAGGGCCCGACAGAGCCCGACAGAGCCCGACAGGGCCCGACAGGGCCCGACAGAGCCCAGTAGAGCCCGACAGAGCCCGACAGTGCCCGACAGAGCCCGACAGGGCCCGACAGATCCCGACAGGGCCCGATAGAGCCCGACAGGGCCCGACAGAGCCCGACAGGGCCCGACAGAGCCCGACAGAGCCCGACAGAGCCCAGTAGAGCCCAGTAGAGCCCGACAGAGCCCGACAGAGCCCGACAGAGCCCGACAGGGCCCGACAGGGCCCGACAGAGCCCAGTACAGCCCGACAGAGCCCGACAGAACCCAGTAGAGCCCAGTAGAGCCCGACAGGGCCCGACAGGGCCCGACAGGGCCCAGTAGAGCCCGACAGAGCCCGACAGAGCCCGACAGGGCCCGACAGGGCCCGACAGGGCCCGACAGAGCCCGACAGGGCCCAATAGAGCCCGACAGAGCCCGACAGGGCCCGACAGGGCCCAGTAGAGCCCGACAGAGCCCGACAGAGCCCAGTAGAGCCCAGTAGAGTCCGACGGAGCCCGACAGAGCCGACAGAGCCCGACAGGGCCCGACAGGGCCCGACAGGGCCCGACAGGGCCCAGTAGAGCCCGACAGAGCCCGACAGAGCCCGACAGAGCCCGACAGAGCCCAGTAGAGCCCGACAGAGCCCGACAGAGCCCGACAGGGCCCAGTAGAGCCCGACAGAGCCCGACAGAGCCCGACAGAGCCCAGTAGAGCCCGACAGAGCCCGACAGATCCCGACAGGGACCGACAGAGCCCGACAGAGCCCGACAGGGCCCAGTAGAGCCCGACAGAGCCCGACAGAGCCTGACAGAGCCCGACAGGGCCCGACAGGGCCCGACAGAGCCCGACAGAGCCCGACAGAGCCCGACAGGGCCCGACAGAGCCCGACAGGGCCCAGTAGAGCCCGACAGAGCCCGACAGAGCCCGACAGAGCCCAGTAGAGCCCGACAGAGCCCGACAGGGCCCGACAGGGCCCAGTAGAGCCCGACAGAGCCCGACAGAGCCCAGTAGAGCCCAGTAGAGCCCGACAGAGCCCGACAGGGCCCGACAGGGCCCAGTAGAGCCCGACAGAGCCCGACAGTGCCCGACAGAGCCCGACAGGGCCCGACAGAGCCCGACAGGGCCCGATAGAGCCCGACAGGGCCCGACAGAGCCCGACAGAGCCCGACAGGGCCCGACAGAGCCCAACAGAGCCCAGTAGAGCCCGACAGAGCCCGACAGTGCCCGACAGAGCCCGACAGGGCCCGACAGAGCCCGACAGAGCCCGACAGGGCCCGACAGAGCCCAGTAGAGCCCGACAGAGCCCGACAGTGCCCGACAGAGCCCGACAGGGCCCGACAGGGCCCGACAGAGCCCAGTAGAGCCCGACAGAGCCCGACAGTGCCCGACAGAGCCCGACAGGGCCCGACAGATCCCGACAGGGCCCGATAGAGCCCGACAGGGCCCGACAGAGCCCGACAGGGCCCGACAGAGCCCGACAGAGCCCGACAGAGCCCAGTAGAGCCCAGTAGAGCCCGACAGAGCCCGACAGAGCCCGACAGAGCCCGACAGGGCCCGACAGGGCCCGACAGAGCCCAGTACAGCCCGACAGAGCCCGACAGAACCCAGTAGAGCCCAGTAGAGCCCGACAGGGCCCGACAGGGCCCGACAGGGCCCAGTAGAGCCCGACAGAGCCTGACAGAGCCCGACAGGGCCCGACAGGGCCCAACAGGGCCCGACAGAGCCCGACAGGGCCCAATAGAGCCCGACAGAGCCCGACAGGGCCCGACAGGGCCCGACAGGGCCAGTAGAGCCCGACAGAGCCCAGTAGAGCCCAGTAGAGCCCAGTAGAGCCCAGTAGAGCCCAGTAGAGCCTGACGGAGCCCGACAGGGCCCGACAGAGCCCGACAGAGCCCGACAGGGCCCGACAGGGCCCGACAGAGCCCGACAGGGCCCGACAGGGCCCGACAGGGCCCGACAGGGCCCGACAGACCGCAGTAGAGCCCGACAGAGCCCGACAGAGCCCAGTAGAGCCCGACAGATCCCGACAGAGCCCGACAGAGCCCGACAGGGCCCGACAGAGCCCGACAGAGCCCGACAGGGCCCAGTAGAGCCCGACAGAGCCCGACAGAGCCCGACAGGGCCCGACAGGGCCCGACAGAGCCCGACAGGGCCCAGTAGAGCCCGACAGAGCCCGACAGAGCCTGACAGAGCCCGACAGGGCCCGACAGAGCCCGACAGAGCCCGACAGGGCCCAGTAGAGCCCGACAGAGCCCGACAGAGCCCGACAGGGCCCGACAGGGCCCGACAGGGCCCAGTAGAGCCCGACAGAGCCCGACAGAGCCCAGTAGAGCCCAGAAGAGTCCGACGGAGCCCGACAGAGCCCGACAGAGCCCGACAGGGCCCGACAGGGCCCGACAGGGCCCGACAGAGCCCGACAGGGCCCGACAGGGCCCGACAGGGCCCGATAGAGCCCGACAGAGCCCGACAGAGCCCGACAGGGCCCGACAGAGCCCGACAGGGCCCAGTAGAGCCCAGTAGAGCCCGACAGAGCCCGACAGAGCCCGACAGGGCCCGACAGAGCCCGACAGAGCCCGACAGGGCCCGACAGGGCCCAGTACAGCCCGACAGAGCCCGACAGAGCCCGACAGAGCCCGACAGGGCCCGACAGAGCCCGACAGGGCCCAGTAGAGCCCGACAGAGCCCGACAGAGCCCGAAAGGGCCCGACAGTGCCCGACAGGGCCCGACAGGGCCCAGTAGAGCCCGACAGAGCCCGACAGGGCCCGACAGGGCCCGACAGGGCCCAGTAGAGCCCGACAGACCCCGCCAGAGCCCAGTAGAGCCCAGTAGAGTCCGACGGAGCCCGACAGAGCCCGACAGAGCCCGACAGGGCCCGACAGGGCCCGACAGGGCCCGACAGAGCCCGACAGGGCCCGACAGAGCCCGACAGGGCCCGACAGAGCCCGACAGAGCCCGACAGGGCCCGACAGGGCCCGACAGGGCCCGACAGGGCCCAGTAGAGCCCGACAGAGCCCGACAGAGCCCGACAGAGCCCAGTAGAGCCCGACAGAGCCCGACAGGGCCCGACAGGGCCCGACAGAGCCCGACAGGGCCCGACAGGGCCCGAAAGAGCCCGACAGAGCCCAGTAGAGCCCGACAGAGCCCGACAGAGCCCGACAGAGCCCGACAGGGCCCGACAGGGCCCGACAGGGCCCGATAGAGCCCGACAGAGCCCGACAGAGCCCGACAGGGCCCGACAGAGCCCGACAGGGCCCAGTAGAGCCCAGTAGAGCCCGACAGAGCCCGACAGAGCCCGACAGGGCCCGACAGAGCCCGACAGAGCCCGACAGAGCCCGACAGAGCCCGACAGGGCCCAGTACAGCCCGACAGAGCCCGACAGAGCCCAGTAGAGCCCGACAGGGCCCGACAGGGCCCGACAGGGCCCAGTAGAGCCTGACAGAGCCCGACAGAGCCTGACAGAGCCCGACAGGGCCCGACAGAGCCCGACAGAGCCCGACAGGGCCCAGTAGAGCCCGACAGAGCCCGACAGAGCCCGACAGGGCCCGACAGGGCCCGACAGGGCCCAGTAGAGCCCGACAGAGCCCGACAGAGCCCAGTAGAGCCCAGTAGAGTCCGACGGAGCCCGACAGAGCCCGACAGAGCCCGACAGGGCCCGACAGGGCCCGACAGGGCCCCGTAGAGCCCGACAGAGCCCGACAGAGCCCGACAGAGCCCGACAGAGCCCAGTAGAGCCCGACAGAGCCCGACAGAGCCCGACAGGGCCCAGTAGAGCCCGACAGAGCCCGACAGAGCCCGACAGAGCCCAGTAGAGCCCGACAGAGCCCGACAGATCCCGACAGGGCCCGACAGAGCCCGACAGAGCCCGACAGGGCCCAGTAGAGCCCGACAGAGCCCGACAGAGCCCGACAGAGCCCGACAGAGCCCGACAGGGCCCGACAGGGCCCGACAGAGCCCGACAGAGCCCGACAGGGCCCGACAGGGCCCGACAGGGCCCAGTAGAGCCCGACAGAGCCCGACAGAGCCCGACAGAGCCCAGTAGAGCCCGACAGAGCCCGACAGGGCCCGACAGGGCCCGACAGGGCCCAGTAGAGCCCGACAGAGCCCGACAGAGCCCAGTAGAGCCCAGTAGAGCCCGACAGAGCCCGACAGTGCCCGACAGAGCCCGACAGGGCCCGACAGAGCCCAACAGAGCCCAGTAGAGCCCAGTAGAGCCCGACAGAGCCCGACAGTGCCCGACAGAGCCCGACAGGGCCCGACAGAGCCCGACAGAGCCCGACAGGGCCCGACAGAGACCGACAGGGCCCGACAGAGCCCAGTAGAGCCCGACAGAGCCCGACAGGGCCCGACAGGGCCCAGTAGAGGCCGACAGAGCCCGACAGAGCCCGACAGGGCCCGACAGGGCCCAGTAGAGCCCGACAGAGCCCGACAGGGCCCGACAGAGCCCGACAGAGCCCGACAGAGCCCAGTAGAGCCCGACAGAGCCCGACAGAGCCCGACAGAGCCCGACAGGGCCCGACAGGGCCCGACAGATCCCGACAGGGCCCGATAGAGCCCGACAGAGCCCGACAGGGCCCAGTAGAGCCCGACAGAGCCCGACAGAGCCCGACAGAGCCCGACAGAGCCCGACAGAGCCCAGTAGAGCCGGACAGAGCCCGACAGGGCCCGACAGGGCCCAGTAGAGCCCGACAGAGCCCAGTAGAGCCCAGTAGAGCCCGACAGAGCCCGACAGAGCCCGACAGAGCCCGACAGGGCCTGACAGAGCCCGACAGGGCCCGACAGAGCCCGACAGGGCCCAGTAGAGCCCGACAGAGCCCGACAGAGCCCGACAGGGCCCGACAGGGCCCAGTAGAGCCCGACAGAGCCCGACAGAGCCCAGTAGAGCCCAGTAGAGTCCGACGGAGCCCGACAGAGCCCGACAGAGCCCGACAGGGCCCGACAGGGCCCGACTGGGCCCGACAGAGCCCGACAGAGCCCGACAGAGCCCGACAGGGCCCAGTAGAGCCCGACAGAGCCCGACAGAGCCCGACAGAGCCCGACAGAGCCCGACAGATCCCGACAGAGCCCGACAGAGCCCAGTAGAGCCCGACAGAGCCCGACAGAGCCGACAGGGCCCAGTAGAGCCCGACAGAGCCCGACAGAGCCCGACAGAGCCCAGTAGAGCCCGACAGAGCCCGACAGATCCCGACAGGGCCCGACAGAGCCCGACAGAGCCCGACAGGGCCCAGTAGAGCCCGACAGAGCCCGACAGAGCCTGACAGAGCCCGACAGGGCCCGACAGGGCCCGACAGAGCCCGACAGAGCCCGAGAGAGCCCGACAGGGCCCGACAGAGCCCGACAGAGCCCGACAGGGCCCGACAGGGCCCGACAGGGCCCAGTAGACCCCGACAGAGCCCGAAAGAGCCCAGTAGAGCCCGACAGAGCCCGACAGGGCCCGACAGGGCCCGACAGGGCCCAGTAGAGCCCGACAGAGCCCGACAGAGCCCAGTAGAGCCCAGTAGAGCCCGACAGAGCCCGACAGGGCCCGACAGGGCCCGACAGAGCCCAGTAGAGCCCGACAGAGCCCGACAGTGCCCGACAGAGCCCGACAGGGCCCGACAGATCCCGACAGGGCCCGATAGAGCCCGACAGGGCCCGACAGAGCCCGACAGGGCCCGACAGAGCCCGACAGAGCCCGACAGAGCCCAGTAGAGCCCAGTAGAGCCCGACAGAGCCCGACAGAGCCCGACAGAGCCCGACAGGGCCCGACAGGGCCCGACAGGGCCCGACAGGGCCCGACAGAGCCCAGTACAGCCCGACAGAGCCCGACAGAACCCAGTAGAGCCCAGTAGAGCCCGACAGGGCCCGACAGGGCCCGACAGGGCCCAGTAGAGCCCGACAGAGCCTGACAGAGCCCGACAGGGCCCGACAGGGCCCGACAGGGCCCGACAGGGCCCGACAGAGCCCGACAGGGCCCAATAGAGCCCGACAGAGCCCGACAGGGCCCGACAGGGCCCGACAGGGCCCAGTAGAGCCCGACAGAGCCCAGTAGAGCCCAGTAGAGCCCAGTAGAGCCCAGTAGAGCCCAGAAGAGCCTGACGGAGCCCGACAGGGCCCGACAGAGCCCGACAGAGCCCGACAGGGCCCGACAGGGCCCGACAGAGCCCGACAGGGCCCGACAGGGCCCGACAGGGCCCGACAGACCGCAGCAGAGCCCGACAGAGCCCGACAGAGCCCAGTAGAGCCCGACAGATCCCGACAGAGCCCGACAGAGCCCGACAGGGCCCGACAGGGCCCGACAGAGCCCAGTAGAGCCCAACAGAGCCCGACAGAGCCCGACAGAGCCCGACAGAGCCCGACAGAGCCCGACAGGGCCCGACAGGGCCCGACAGGGCCCGACAGGGCCCGACAGAGCCCGACAGAGACCGACAGGGCCCGACAGAGCCCAGTAGAGCCCGACAGAGCCCGACAGGGCCCGACAGGGCCCAGTAGAGCCCGACAGAGCCCGACAGAGCCCGACAGGGCCCGACAGGGCCCAGTAGAGCCCGACAGAGCCCGACAGGGCCCGACAGAGCCCGACAGAGCCCGACAGAGCCCAGTAGAGCCCGACAGAGCCCGACAGAGCCCGACAGGGCCCGACAGGGCCCGACAGGGCCCGACAGATCCCGACAGGGCCCGATAGAGCCCGACAGAGCCCGACAGGGCCCAGTAGAGCCCGACAGAGCCCGACAGAGCCCGACAGAGCCCGACAGAGCCCAGTAGAGCCCGACAGGGCCCGACAGGGCCCGACAGAGCCCGACAGAGCCCGACAGAGCCCGACAGAGCCCAGTAGAGCCCGACAGAGCCCGACAGAGCCCGACAGAGCCCGACAGGGCCCGACAGGGCCCGACAGATCCCGACAGGGCCCGATAGAGCCCGACAGAGCCCGACAGGGCCCAGTAGAGCCCGACAGAGCCCGACAGAGCCCGACAGAGCCCGACAGAGCCCGACAGAGCCCAGTAGAGCCGGACAGAGCCCGACAGGGCCCGACAGGGCCCAGTAGAGCCCGACAGAGCCCAGTAGAGCCCAGTAGAGCCCGACAGAGCCCGACAGAGCCCGACAGAGCCCGACAGGGCCTGACAGAGCCCGACAGGGCCCGACAGAGCCCGACAGGGCCCAGTAGAGCCCGACAGAGCCCGACAGAGCCCGACAGGGCCCGACAGGGCCCAGTAGAGCCCGACAGAGCCCGACAGAGCCCAGTAGAGCCCAGTAGAGTCCGACGGAGCCCGACAGAGCCCGACAGAGCCCGACAGGGCCCGACAGGGCCCGACTGGGCCCGACAGATCCCGACAGAGCCCGACAGAGCCCGACAGGGCCCAGTAGAGCCCGACAGAGCCCGACAGAGCCCGACAGAGCCCGACAGAGCCCGACAGATCCCGACAGAGCCCGACAGAGCCCAGTAGAGCCCGACAGAGCCCGACAGAGCCCGACAGGGCCCAGTAGAGCCCGACAGAGCCCGACAGAGCCCGACAGAGCCCAGTAGAGCCCGACAGAGCCCGACAGATCCCGACAGGGCCCGACAGAGCCCGACAGAGCCCGACAGGGCCCAGTAGAGCCCGACAGAGCCCGACAGAGCCTGACAGAGCCCGACAGGGCCCGACAGGGCCCGACAGAGCCCGACAGAGCCCGAGAGAGCCCGACAGGGCCCGACAGAGCCCGACAGAGCCCGACAGGGCCCGACAGGGCCCGACAGGGCCCAGTAGACCCCGACAGAGCCCGACAGAGCCCAGTAGAGCCCGACAGAGCCCGACAGGGCCCGACAGGGCCCGACAGGGCCCAGTAGAGCCCGACAGAGCCCGACAGAGCCCAGTAGAGCCCAGTAGAGCCCGACAGAGCCCGACAGGGCCCGACAGGGCCCGACAGGGCCCGACAGAGCCCAGTAGAGCCCGACAGAGCCCGACAGTGCCCGACAGAGCCCGACAGGGCCCGACAGATCCCGACAGGGCCCGATAGAGCCCGACAGGGCCCGACAGAGCCCGACAGAGCCCGACAGGGCCCGACAGAGCCCAACAGAGCCCAGTAGAGCCCAGTAGAGCCCGACAGAGCCCGACAGTGCCCGACAGAGCCCGACAGAGCCCGACAGAGCCCGACAGGGCCCGAAAGGGCCCGACAGGGCCCAGTAGAGCCCGACAGAGCCCGACAGTGCCCGACAGTGCCCGACAGAGCCCGACAGAGCCCGACAGATCCCGACAGGGCCCGATAGAGCCCGACAGGGCCCGACAGAGCCCGACAGGGCCCGACAGAGCCCGACAGAGCCCGACAGAGCCCAGTAGAGCCCAGTAGAGCCCGACAGAGCCCGACAGAGCCCGACAGAGCCCGACAGGGCCCGACAGGGCCCGACAGAGCCCAGTACAGCCCGACAGAGCCCGACAGAACCCAGTAGAGCCCAGTAGAGCCCGACAGGGCCCGACAGGGCCCGACAGGGCCCAGTAGAGCCCGACAGAGCCTGACAGAGCCCGACAGGGCCCGACAGGGCCCGACAGGGCCCGACAGGGCCCGACAGAGCCCGACAGGGCCCAATAGAGCCCGACAGAGCCCGACAGGGCCCGACAGGGCCCGACAGGGCCCAGTAGAGCCCGACAGAGCCCAGTAGAGCCCAGTAGAGCCCAGTAGAGCCCAGTAGAGCCCAGAAGAGCCTGACGGAGCCCGACAGGGCCCGACAGAGCCCGACAGAGCCCGACAGGGCCCGACAGGGCCCGACAGAGCCCGACAGGGCCCGACAGGGCCCGACAGGGCCCGACAGACCGCAGTAGAGCCCGACAGAGCCCGACAGAGCCCAGTAGAGCCCGACAGATCCCGACAGAGCCCGACAGAGCCCGACAGGGCCCGACAGGGCCCGACAGAGCCCAGTAGAGCCCAACAGAGCCCGACAGAGCCCGACAGAGCCCGACAGAGCCCGACAGGGCCCGACAGGGCCCGACAGGGCCCGACAGGGCCCGACAGAGCCCGACAGAGACCGACAGGGCCCGACAGAGCCCAGTAGAGCCCGACAGAGCCCGACAGGGCCCGACAGGGCCCAGTAGAGCCCGACAGAGCCCGACAGAGCCCGACAGGGCCCGACAGGGCCCAGTAGAGCCCGACAGAGCCCGACAGGGCCCGACAGAGCCCGACAGAGCCCGACAGAGCCCAGTAGAGCCCGACAGAGCCCGACAGAGCCCGACAGGGCCCGACAGGGCCCGACAGGGCCCGACAGATCCCGACAGGGCCCGATAGAGCCCGACAGAGCCCGACAGGGCCCAGTAGAGCCCGACAGAGCCCGACAGAGCCCGACAGAGCCCGACAGAGCCCGACAGAGCCCAGTAGAGCCCGACAGAGCCCGACAGAGCCCGACAGAGCCCGAGAGAGCCCAGTAGAGCCCGACAGAGCCCGACAGGGCCCGACAGGGCCCAGTAGAGCCCGACAGAGCCCAGTAGAGCCCAGTAGAGCCCGACAGAGCCCGACAGAGCCCGACAGAGCCCGACAGGGCCTGACAGAGCCCGACAGGGCCCGACAGGGCCCGACAGAGCCTAGTAGAGCCCGACACAGCCCGACAGAGCCCGACAGAGCCCGACAGGGCGCGACAGGGCCCGACAGGGCCCGACAGAGCCCGACAGAGCCCGACAGAGCCCAGTAGAGCCCGACAGAGCCCGACAGAGCCCGACAGGGCCCGACAGGGCCCGACAGGGCCCGACAGAGCCCGACAGAGCCCGACAGAGCCCGACAGGGCCCGACAGGGCCCGACAGAGCCCAGTAGAGCCCGACAGAGCCCGACAGAGCCCGACAGGGCCCGACAGGGCCCGACAGCGCCCAGTAGAGCCCGACAGAGCCCGACAGAGCCCGACAGGGCCCGACAGGGCCCAGTAGAGCCCGAAAGAGCCCGACAGAGCCCGACAGAGCCCGACAGGGCCCAGTAGAGCCCGACAGAGCCCGACAGAGCCCGACAGGGCCCGACAGAGCCCGACAGGGCCCGACAGGGCCCAGTAGAGCCCAGTAGAGCCCGACAGAGCCCGACAGAGCCCGACAGAGCCCGACAGAGCCCGACAGGGCCCGACAGGGCCCGACAGAGCCCAGTAGAGCCCGACAGAGCCCGACAGGGCCCGACAGGGCCCGACAGGGCCCAGTAGAGACCGACAGAGCCCGACAGAGCCCAGTAAAGCCCGACAGAGCCCGACAGGGCCCGACAGGGCCCAGTAGAGCCCGACAGAGCCCGACAGAGCCTGACAGAGCCCGACAGGGCCCGACAGGGCCCGACAGAGCCCGACAGAGCCCGACAGGGCCCAGTAGAGCCCGACAGAGCCCGACAGAGCCCGACAGAGCCCGACAGAGCCCGACAGGGCCCGACAGGGCCCGACAGGGCCCAGTAGAGCCCGACAGAGCCCGACAGAGCCCGACAGAGCTCGACAGGGCCCAGTAGAGCCCGACAGGGCCCGACAGAGCCCGTCAGAGCCCGACAGGGCCCGACAGGGCCCAGTAGAGCCCGACAGAGCCCGACAGAGCCCGACAGAGCCCAGTAGAGCCCGACAGCGACCGACAGGGCCCGACAGAGCCCGACAGAGCCCGACAGGGCCCGACAGAGCCCGACAGAGCCCGACAGAGCCCAGTAGAGCCCGACAGAGCCCGACAGAGCCCGACAGGGCCCGACAGGGCCCGACAGGGCCCGATAGAGCCCGACAGAGCCCGACAGAGCCCGACAGGGCCCGACAGAGCCCGACAGGGCCCAGTAGAGCCCGACAGAGCCCGACAGAGCCCAGTAGAGCCCAGTAGAGCCCGACAGGGCCCGACAGGGCCCGACAGGGCCCAGTAGAGCCCGACAGAGCCCGACAGAGCCTGACAGAGCCCGACAGGGCCCGACAGAGCCCGACAGAGCCCGACAGGGCCCAGTAGAGCCCGACAGAGCCCGACAGAGCCCGACAGGGCCCGACAGGGCCCGACAGGGCCCAGTAGAGCCCGACAGAGCCCGACAGAGCCCAGTAGAGCCCAGTAGAGTCCGACGGAGCCCGACAGAGCCCAACAGAGCCCGACAGGGCCCGACAGGGCCCGACAGGGCCCAGTAGAGCCCGACAGAGCCCGACAGAGCCCGACAGAGCCCGACAGAGCCCGACAGAGCCCGACAGAGCCCAGTAGAGCCCGACAGATCCCGACAGAGCCCGACAGAGCCCGACAGAGCCCGACAGGGCCCAGTAGAGCCCAACAGAGCCCGACAGAGCCCGACAGAGCCCGACAGGGCCCGACAGGGCCCGACAGGGCCCAGTAGAGCCCGACAGAGCCCGACAGAGCCCGACAGGGCCCGACAGAGCCCAGTAGAGCCCAACAGAGCCCAACAGAGCCCGACAGAGCCCGACAGAGCCCGACAGGGCCCGACAGGGCCCGACAGGGCCCAGTAGAGCCCGACAGAGCCCGACAGAGCCCGACAGAGCCCGACAGAGCCCAGTAGAGCCCGACAGATCCCGACAGAGCCCGACAGAGCCCGACAGGGCCCGACAGGGCCCAGTAGAGCCCAACAGAGCCCGACAGAGCCCGACAGAGCCCGACAGAGCCCGACAGAGCCCGACAGGGCCCGACAGAGCCCGACAGGGCCCGACAGAGCCCGACAGGGCCCAGTAGAGCCCGACAGAGCCCGACAGAGCCCGACAGAGCCCGACAGGGCCCGACAGGGCCCGACAGGGCCCAGTAGAGGCCGACAGAGCCCGACAGAGCCCGACAGGGACCGACAGGGCCCAGTAGAGCCCGACAGAGCCCGACAGGGCCCGACAGGGCCCGACAGAGCCCGACAGAGCCCGACAGAGCCCGACAGAGCCCAGTAGAGCCCGACAGAGCCCGACAGAGCCCGACAGAGCCCGACAGAGCCCGACAGGGCCCGACAGGGCCCGACAGAGCCCGACAGAGCCCAGTAGAGCCCGACAGAGCCCGACAGAGCCCAGTCGAGCCCGACAGAGCCCGAAAGGGCCCGACAGGGCCCGACAGGGCCCAGTAGAGCCCGACAGAGCCCGAGAGAGTCCAGTAGAGCCCAGTAGAGCCCGACAGAGCCCGACAGAGCCCGACAGGGCCCGACAGGGCCCGACAGGGCCCAGTAGAGCCCGACAGAGCCCGACAGAGCCCAGTAGAGCCCAGTAGAGCCCAGGAGAGCCCAGTAGAGCCCGACAGAGCCCGACAGGGCCCGACAGGGCCCGACAGGGCCCGACAGAGCCCGACAGAGCCCGACAGGGCCCGACAGGGCCCGACAGGGCCCAGTAGAGCCCGACAGAGCCCGACAGAGCCCAGTAGAGCCCAGTAGAGCCCGACAGGGCCCGACAGGGCCCGACAGGGCCCAGTAGAGCCCGACAGAGCCCGACAGGGCCCAACAGAGCCCGACAGAGCCCGACAGGGCCCGACAGGGCCCGACAGAGCCCGACAGGGCCCGACAGGGCCCAGTAGAGCCCGACAGAGCCAGACAGAGCCCAGTAGAGCCCAGTAGAGCCCGACAGGGCCCGACAGGGCCCGACAGGGCCCAGTAGAGCCCGACAGAGCCTGACAGAGCCCGACAGGGCCCGACAGAGTCCGACAGAGCCCGACAGGGCCCAGTAGAGACCGACAGAGCCCGACAGAGCCCGACAGAGCCCGACAGAGCCCGACAGGACCCAGTAGATCCCAGTAGAGCCCCACAGAGCCCGACAGAGCCCGACAGAGCCCGACAGAGCCCGACAGAGCCCGACAGGGCCCGACAGAGCCCGACAGAGCCCGACAGGGTCCGACAGAGCCCGACAGAGCCCGACAGGGCCCGACAGAGCCCGACAGAGCCCGACAGGGCCCGAAAGGGCCCGAAAGGGCCCGACAGAGCCCGACAGGGCCCGACAGGGCCCGACAGGGCCCAGTAGAGCCCGACAGAGCGCGACAGAGCCCGACAGAGCCCGACAGAGCCCGACAGAGCCCAGTAGAGCCCGACAGATCCCGACAGAGCCCGACAGAGCCCGACAGGGCCCGACAGGGCCCGACAGAGCCCAGTAGAGCCCAACAGAGCCCAACAGAGCCCGACAGAGCCCGACAGGGCCCGACAGGGCCCGACAGGGCCCGACAGGGCCCGACAGAGCCCAGTAGAGCCCGACAGAGCCCGACAGAGCCCAGTAGAGCCCGACAGAGCCCGACAGGGCCAGACAGGGCCCGACAGGGCCCAGTAGAGCCCAGTAGAGCCCGACAGAGCCCGACAGGGCCCGACAGGTCCCGACAGGGCCCAGTAGAGCCCGACAGAGCCCGACAGAGCCCGACAGAGCCCAGTAGAGCCCAGTAGAGCCCGACAGGGCCCGACAGGGCCCGACAGGGCCCAGTAGAGCCCGACAGAGCCCGACAGAGCCTCACAGAGCCCGACAGGGCCCAACAGGGCCCGACAGGGCCCGACAGAGCCCGACAGGGCCCAGTAGAGCCCGACAGAGCCCGACAGAGCCCGACAGGGCCCAGTAGAGCCCGACAGAGCCCGACAGAGCCCGACAGGGCCCGACAGGGCCCGACAGGGCCCGACAGGGCCCGATAGAGCCCGACAGAGCCCGACAGGGCCCGACAGGGCCCAGTAGAGCCCGACAGAGCCCGACAGAGCCCGACAGGGCCCAGTAGAGCCCGACAGAGCCCGACAGAGCCCGACAGGGCCCGACAGAGCCCGACAGAGCCCGACAGGGCCCGACAGGGCCCGACAGAGCCCGACAGGGCCCGACAGGGCCCAGTAGAGCCCGACAGAGCCCGACAGAGCCCGACAGGGCCCGACAGGGCCCGACAGGGCCCAGTAGAGCCCGACAGGGCCCAGTAGAGCCCAACAGGGCCCGACAGAGCCCGACAGAGCCCGACAGGGACCGACAGGGACCGACAGGGACTGACAGGGCCCGACAGGGTCCGACAGAGCCCGACAGGGCCCGACAGGGCCCAGTAGAGCCCGACAGAGCCAGACAGAGTCCAGTAGAGCCCAGTAGAGCCCGACAGGGCCCAGTAGAGCCCGACAGGGCCCGACAGGGCCCAGTAGAGCCCGACAGGGCCCAGTAGAGCCCGACAGAGCCCGACAGGGCCCGACAGGGCCCGACAGGGCCCAGTAGAGCCCGACAGGGACCAGTAGAGCCCGACAGAGCCCGACAGAGCCCGACAGAGCCCGACAGGGCCCGACAGGGCCCGACAGAGCCCGACAGGGCCCGACAGAGCCCGACAGGGCCCGACAGGGCCCGACAGAGCCCGACAGAGCCCGACAGAGCCCGACAGGGCCCAGTAGAGCCCGACAAAGCCCGACAGAGCCCGACAGGGCCCGAAAGGGCCCGACAGAGCCCGACAGAGCCCGACAGGGCCCGACAGGGCCCGACAGGGCCCAGTAGAGCCCGACAGAGCCCGACAGAGCCCGACAGAGCCCGACAGAGCCCGACAGAGCCCAGTAGAGCCCGACAGAGCCCGACAGAGCCCGACAGAGCCCGACAGGGCCCGACAGAGCCCGACAGGGCCCGACAGAGCCCAGTAGAGCCCAACAGAGCCCAACAGAGCCCAACAGAGCCCGACAGAGCCCGACAGGGCCCGACAGGGCCCGACAGAGCCCGACAGGGCCCGACAGGGCCCGACAGGGCCCGACAGAGCCCGACAGAGCCCGACAGAGCCCAGTAGAGCCCGACAGAGCCCAGTAGAGCCCGACAGAGCCCGACAGGGCCCGACAGGGCCCGACAGGGCCCAGAAGAGCCCGACAGAGCCCGACAGAGCCCAGTAGAGCCCAGTAGAGCCCGACAGAGCCCGACAGGGCCCGACAGGGCCCGACAGGGCCCGACAGAGCGCGACAGGGCCCGACAGGGCCCGACAGGGCCCGACAGGGCCCAGTAGAGCCCGACAGAGCCCGACAGAGCCCAGTAGAGCCCAGTAGAGCCCGATAGGGCCCGACAGGGCCCGACAGGGCCCAGTAGAGCCCGACAGAGCCCGACAGAGCCTCACAGAGCCCGACAGGGCCCAACAGGGCCCGACAGAGCCCGACAGAGCCCGACAGGGCCCAGTAGAGCCCGACAGAGCCCGACAGAGCCCGCCAGGGCCCGACAGGGCCCCGACAGGGCCCAGTAGAGCCCGACAGAGCCCGACAGAGCCCGTCAGAGCCCGACAGAGCCCGACAGAGCCCGACAGGGCCCGACAGAGCCCGACAGAGCCCGACAGGGCCCGACAGAGCCCGACAGGGCCCGACAGAGCCCGACAGGGCCCAGTAGAGCCCGACAGAGCCCGACAGGGCCCGACAGGGCCCGACAGGGCCCGACAGAGCCCAGTAGAGCCCGACAGAGCCCGACAGAGCCCGACAGGGCCTGACAGAGCCCGACAGGGCCCAGTAGAGCCCGACAGAGCCCGTCAGAGCCCGATAGAACCCGACAGAGCCCGACAGAGCCCGACAGAGCCCGACAGAGCCCAGTAGAGCCCGACAGAGCCCGACAGAGCCCAGTAGAGCCCGACAGAGCCCGACAGAGCCCGACAGAGCCCGACAGAGCCCAGTAGAGCCCGACAGAGCCCGACAGAGCCCGACAGAGCCCGACAGAGCCCAGTAGAGCCCGACAGAGCCCGACAGATCCCGACAGGGCCCGACAGAGCCCGACAGAGCCCGACAGGGCCCAGTAGAGCCCGACAGAGCCCGACAGAGCCTGACAGAGCCCGACAGGGCCCGACAGGGCCCGACAGGGCCCGACAGAGCCCGACAGAGCCCGACAGGGCCCGACAGAGCCCGACAGAGCCCGACAGGGCCCGACCGGGCCCGACAGGGCCCAGTAGAGCCCGACAGAGCCCGACAGAGCCCGACAGAGCCCGACAGAGCCCAGTAGAGCCCAGTAGAGCCCGACAGGGCCCAGTAGAGCCCGACAGAGCCCGACAGAGCCCAGTAGAGCCCAGTAGAGCCCGACAGAGCCCGACAGGGCCCGAGAGAGCCCGATAGAGCCCGACAGGGCCCGACAGGGCCCGACAGGGCCCGACAGAGCCCAGTAGAGCCCGACAGAGCCCGACAGTGCCCGACAGAGCCCGACAGGGCCCGACAGATCCCGACAGGGCCCGATAGAGCCCGACAGAGCCCGACAGAGCCCGACAGAGCCCGACAGGGCCCGACAGGGCCCGACAGGGCCCAGTAGAGCCCGACAGAGCCCGACAGAGCCCGACAGAGCCCGACAGGGCCCGACAGAGCCCGACAGAGCCCGACAGGGCCCGACAGGGCCCGACAGGGCCCGACAGGGCCCAGTACAGCCCGACAGAGCCCGACAGAGCCCAGTAGAGCCCAGTAGAGCCCGACAGGGCCCGACAGGGCCCGACAGGGCCCAGTAGAGCCCGACAGAGCCCGACAGGGCCCGACAGGGCCCGACAGGGCCCGACAAGGCCCAATAGAGTCCGACAGAGCCCGACAGAGCCCGACAGGGCCCGACAGGGCCCGACAGGGCCCAGTAGAGCCCGACAGAGCCCAGTAGAGCCCAGTAGAGCCTGACGGAGCCCGACAGAGCCCGACAGAGCCCGACAGGGCCCGACAGAGCCCGACAGAGCCCGACAGGGCCCGACAGGGCCCGACAGGGCCCGACAGACCGCAGTAGAGCCCGACAGAGCCCGACAGAGCCCAGTAGAGCCCGACAGATCCCGACAGAGCCCGACAGAGCCCGACAGGGCCCGACAGGGCCCAACAGGGCCCAGTAGAGCCCAACAGAGCCCAACAGAGCCCGACAGAGCCCGACAGGGCCCGACAGGGCCCGACAGGGCCCGACAGAGCCCAGAAGAGCCCGACAGAGCCCAGTAGAGGCCGACAGAGCCCGACAGAGCCCGACAGGTCCTGACAGGGCCCAGTAGAGCCCGACAGAGCCTGACAGGGCCCGACAGAGCCCGACAGAGCCCAACAGAGCCCAACAGAGCCCAGTAGAGCCCGACAGAGCCCGACAGAGCCCGACAGGGCCCGATAGAGCCCGACAGAGCCCGACAGGGCCCAGTAGAGCCCGACAGAGCCCGACAGAGCCCGACAGAGCCCGACAGAGCCCAGTAGAGCCCGACAGAGCCCGACAGAGCCCGACAGAGCCCAGTAGAGCCCAGTAGAGCCCGACAGAGCCCGACAGAGCCTGACAGAGCCCGACAGGGCCCGACAGAGCCCGACAGAGCCCGACAGGACCCAGTAGATCCCAGTAGAGCCCCACAGAGCCCGACAGAGCCCGACAGAGCCCGACAGAGCCCGACAGAGCCCGACAGGGCCCGACAGAGCCCGACAGGGCCCGACAGAGCCCGACAGAGCCCGACAGGGCCCGAAAGGGCCCGAAAGGGCCCGACAGAGCCCGACAGGGCCCGACAGGGCCCGACAGGGCCCAGTAGAGCCCGACAGAGCCCGACAGAGCCCGACAGAGCCCGACAGAGCCCAGTAGAGCCCGACAGATCCCGACAGAGCCCGACAGAGCCCGACAGGGCCCGACAGGGCCCGACAGAGCCCAGTAGAGCATCAACAGAGCCCAACAGAGCCCAACAGAGCCCGACAGAGCCCGACAGGGCCCGACAGGGCCCGACAGAGCCCAGTAGAGCCCGACAGAGCCCGACAGAGCCCAGTAGAGCCCGACAGAGCCCGACAGGGCCAGACAGGGCCCGACAGGGCCCAGTAGAGCCCAGTAGAGCCCGACAGAGCCCGACAGGGCCCGATAGGGCCCGACAGGGCCCAGTAGAGCCCGACAGAGCCCGACAGAGCCCGACAGAGCCCAGTAGAGCCCAGTAGAGCCCGACAGGGCCCGACAGGGCCCAGTAGAGCCCGACAGAGCCCGACAGAGCCTCACAGAGCCCGACAGGGCCCAACAGGGCCCGACAGGGCCCGACAGAGCCCGACAGGGCCCAGTAGAGCCCGACAGAGCCCGACAGAGCCCGACAGGGCCCAGTAGAGCCCGACAGAGCCCGACAGAGCCCGACAGGGCCCGACAGGGCCCGACAGGGCCCGACAGGGCCCGATAGAGCCCGACAGAGCCCGACAGGGCCCGACAGGGCCCAGTAGAGCCCGACAGAGCCCGACAGGGCCCAGTAGAGCCCGACAGAGCCCGACAGAGCCCGACAGGGCCCGACAGAGCCCGACAGAGCCCGACAGGGCCCGACAGGGCCCGACAGAGCCCGACAGGGCCCGACAGGGCCCAGTAGAGCCCGACAGAGCCCGACAGAGCCCGACAGGGCCCGACAGGGCCCGACAGGGCCCAGTAGAGCCCGACAGGGCCCAGTAGAGCCCAACAGGGCCCGACAGAGCCCGACAGAGCCCGACAGGGACCGACAGGGACCGACAGGGACCGACAGGGCCCGACAGGGTCCGACAGAGCCCGACAGGGCCCGACAGGGCCCAGTAGAGCCCGACAGAGCCAGACAGAGTCCAGTAGAGCCCAGTAGAGCCCGACAGGGCCCAGTAGAGCCCGACAGGGCCCAGTAGAGCCCGACAGAGCCCGACAGGGCCCGACAGGGCCCGACAGGGCCCAGTAGAGCCCGACAGGGCCCAGTAGAGCCCGACAGAGCCCGACAGAGCCCGACAGGGCCCGACAGGGCCCGACAGAGCCCGACAGAGCCCGACAGAGCCCGACAGGGCCCGACAGGGCCCGACAGAGCCCGACAGAGCCCGACAGGGCCCGACAGGGCCCAGTAGAGCCCGACAAAGCCCGACAGAGCCCGACAGGGCCCGAAAGGGCCCGACAGAGCCCGACAGAGCCCGACAGGGCCCGACAGGGCCCGACAGGGCCCAGTAGAGCCCGACAGAGCCCGACAGAGCCCGACAGAGCCCGACAGAGCCCAGTAGAGCCCGACAGAGCCCGACAGAGCCCGACAGAGCCCGACAGGGCCCGACAGAGCCCGACAGGGCCCGACAGAGCCCAGTAGAGCCCAACAGAGCCCAACAGAGCCCAACAGAGCCCGACAGAGCCCGACAGGGCCCGACAGGGCCCGACAGAGCCCGACAGGGCCCGACAGGGCCCGACAGG
>NW_027017498.1:0-77284 GCF_036013445.1 Caloenas nicobarica | reverse complement strand
GGATGGTGATTCGGAACGTGGCGGCGTGCGGAAAGTTCTCGAGCGACCGCACGATCGCTCAGTACGCGCGCGAGATCTGGGGGGCAGAGCCCACGCGGCACCGCATCCCCGCCCCCGACGAGCCGCGCGAGTAACGGGGACCCCCCCGGACCCCCCCGGGACCCTCCGCCCCGGGACCCCGCGCCCGGACGCCTGGGTCCCTTCCCTAGACGTACGGGTCCCTTACACCCGGATGCCTGGGTCCCTTCCCTGGATGCTCGGGTCCCTTACACCCAGACGCCTGGGTCCCCCCACACTCCACTATGCGCTTTGACCCCCGCCTCCCACCCCAAAATCCCACCCCATAATAATCGGGGGGAGGTCCCCCCAAAACGGCCCGAACGCCTGGGTCCCCTCCTCGGAACACATGGAACCCCCTGTACCCCACTATGTGCTTTGACCCCCCGCACCCCCCCCAAATCCCATCCCATAATAACTGGGGGGCCCGAACGCCTGGGTCCCTCCAGACACCTGGGTTCCCCCCCAAACTCCACCATGTGCTTTGACCCCCCCCCCGCCCCAAATCCCACCCCATACTAATTGGGGGGCTCGGGATGGGGGGCCGAACTCCTGGGTCCCCCGGACGCCTGGGTCCCTTCTGGTTGCATTTGGGGCCGTTTGGGGCTGATTCGTGTTCTTTGAAGATTAGTCATTTCTAATTTATTCGGGGAGCGGGGGTCCGTCCAACCCCCGCCCCCCGGCAGAGGGAACTGGGGGCGGCTGCAGTGGCGTTACTGGGAGAACTGGGGTGGGGGGGTGAAAAAATAATAAAAAAAAGAAACTAACAGAACAAAATAATAATAAAATAAAACAAAGCAAAAGAAAATAAAGCAAAATAAAGCAAAATAAAGCAAAAGAAAATAAAGTAAAAGAAAATAATGCAAAAGAAAATAAATAGGAGAAATTGGGTTTTTTTCCTCTCATTTTCTTTCCCCGGACACCTGGGTCCCCTTGGGAGGCAATGGGGGGCGGGGGAGGCCAGGACGGGACCCAGGCGTCCGGGCAGGTGTCAGCACGGGGGCCGCGTGACCCTCATTAGCAGCTGCCGCTAATGAGCCCTAATTAGCCGCAAATGGGGCTCAGCTGCGCCCGGACGCCTGGGTCCCCTTTAGGGGTCAGCGAAGGGGCAGGCGGGGCGGGGCCGATGAGGGTGGCGCAGCGGGCGAGTCACTGGGCTCGCAGTCCAGAGACCGCGGGTTCGAGTCCCGGGTGCGCCGAGTCCCGGCAGGTGTCCATGGGGGCCCTGGGCCACCAGGGGCCGCGGGTTCGAGTCCCACTTGTGCAGGCGCCCATTAGACCCTGGGGTTTGCGGGTTCGAGTCCCGGCTGCAGCAGGTGCCCCCGGGGGTTTGCGGGTTCGAGTCCCGGCTGCCGCTACAAGCGCCGTAAACCCCAAAAGCAGAGCCAGGAAAAAACCCCCAAAAGCAAACAAAAAAAAGAAGAAAAAAAAAGAAAACAACCCCAAAAGCAAACAAAAAAAAAAAAAAAGAAAAACCTGAAGAACAAGCAGAAAACTAAAAAAAAGAGGAAAAAATGAAAGCAAAAGTACCCCCAAAAGTTGGCCCACAAAACAAAAAAAAAGAAAAACAACCCAACCACACTACAAAAAGTGGGCAAAAAAAAAGACCATAAAAGCAAAAAACCTGCAACGAAAAGCAGGCAAAAAAGGGCCAAAAAAAACATGCAGCGAAAAAAAGCAAATGCGAAAATGAAGCAAAAACGAAAAAAAGAGAGAGAAAAAGAAGAAACTAAAAAGGAAACAAAGAAAATAGGAAAAAAAGGACAGAAACCCCCATAAATCAACAAAATTGTTGGCGATCAGTGAGGATTCAGGTCCTGAAGGACCAAAAGGCTCCAGACAGAAAGCGGAGGAGCCCAAGGGGAGGAACGGGGACTTGCTGCTCACCCCTTTTCTTCCCCTTGCACCCCCTTTTCGCACCCCCTTTTCCACCCCATTGCACCCCACTTTGCACCCAGTTTTCACCCCTCTTTTGGACCCCCCCGCACCCCATTATACCCTCCCCCCCATTCTGTCCCCCCCTTTGCACCCCCTTTTTCTGCCTTTGCAACCCCTCCCCCCTTTTTTACACCCCCCTTCTTCCTCTTGCACCCCATTTTTGCACCCCAATGCATCCACTCTGCACGCCCTTTTCTTCCCTTTGCACCCCTTTTTGCACCCCCTCTTCTTCCTCTTGCACCCCCTTTTGCACCCCATTACACCTCCTTTTTGCACCCCCTTTTGCACCCCAGTGCATCCACCCTTTGCACGCCCTTTTCTTCCCTCTGCACCCACTTTTTTCCCTTTGCACCCCCTTTTTGCACCCCTCTTCTTCCTCTTGCACCCCCTTTTGCACCCCATTACACCTTTTTTGCACCCCATTTTGCACCCCAATGCACCCCCTTTTTGCACCCCCTTTTCCACCTCATCCCCCCTCTGCACCTGATTTGCACCCCTTTATTCCCCTTTGCACCCCATTACACCTCCAGTTGCACCCCAATGCATGCACTCTTTGCACCCCTTTTCTTCCCTTTTTGCACCCCATTTTTGCACCCCAATGCATCCACCCTTTGCACGCCCTTTTCTTCCCTCTGCACCCACTTTTTTCCCTTTGCACCCCCTTTTTGAACCCCCCCTTCTTCCTCTTGCACCCCCTTTTGCACCCCATTACACCTCTTTTTTGCACCCCATTTTTCAACCCAATGCATCCACTTTTTGCACCCCCTTTTACACCTCATCCCCCCCTTTGCACCTGATTTGCACCCCTTTATTCCCCTTTGCACCCCATTACACCTCCAGTTGCACCCCAATGCATCCACTCTTTGCACCCCTTTTCTTCCCTTTTTGCACCCCATTTTTGCACCCCAATGCAGCCACCCCTTGCACGCCCTTTTCTTCCCTCTGCACCCACTTTTTTCCCTTTGCACCCCCCCTTCTTCCTCTTGCACCCCATTACACCTCCTTTTTGCACCCCATTACACCTCTTTTTTGCACCCCATTTTTCAACCCAATGCACCCCCTTTTACACCTCATCCCCCCTTTGCACCTGATTTGCACCCCTTTATTCCCCCTTTGCACCCCATTACACCCTCCCCCCCATTTTGTCCCCCCTTTTTCTGCCTTTGCAACCCCTCCCCCCCTTTTTGCACCCCCCCCTTCTTCCTCTTGCACCCCCTTTTGCACCCCATGCATCCACCCTTTGCACGCCCTTTTCTTCCCTCTGCACCCATTTTTTTCCCTTTGCACCCCCTTTTTGCACCCCCTTCTTCCTCTTGCACCCCCTTTTGCACCCCATTACACTTTTTTTGCACCCCATTTTGCACCCCAATGCACCCCCTTTTTGCACCCCCTTTTACACCTCATCCCCCCTTTGCACCTGATTTGCACCCCTTTATTCCCCCTTTGCACCCCATTACACCTCCAGCTGCACCCCAATGCATCCACTCTTTGCACCCCTTTTCTTCCCTTTTTGCACCCCATTTTTGCACCCCAATGCATCCACCCTTTGCACGCCCTTTTCTTCCCTCTGCACCCACTTTTTTCCCTTTGCACCCCCTTTTTGCACCCCCTCTTCTTCCTCTTGCACCCCTTTTGCACAGAATTACACCCCCTTTTGCACCCCATTACACCTCTTTTTTGCACCCCATTTTGCAACCCAATGCACCCCCTTTTTGCACCCCCTTTTCTTCCCTTTTTGCACCCCCTTTTCCACCTCATCCCCCCTTTGCACCTGATTTGCACCCCTTTATTCCCCTTTGCACCCCTCCAGTTGCACCCCAATGCATCCACTCTTTGCACCCCTTTTTCTTCCCCTTGCACCCCTTTTTGCCCCATTTTTCCACCCTTTCCCCCCCTTGCACCCCCATTTCACCCCCCCCCTTCCGACCCCCTCGTTTGACGTGTGCGAGACCCAGAACGTGTCCCCGAAATTTTGGGGCATGAGAGGGGAAATTTTGGACACAAGAAGGAAAATTTTGGGACAGCAGAGGGAATTTCGGGGCACAATGGGGAGAATTTTTTTTGGGGGGGACACGAGAAGGAATTTTTGGACACAAGAGGGAATTTTCTGGAACTTCTCTGAGACGCGGGAATTAATTTTTGGACATAAGAGGGAAATTTTTGAGACACAAGAGGGGAAATTTTGGACACGAGAGGGAGTTTTGGGACACGAGACAGAAATTTTTGGACAAAAACTGATTTTTTTTTTTTTTACACAAGAGGGAATTTTTGGACAAAACACGGAATTTTCGGACATAAAAGGGAATTTTCTGGACACAAGAGGGAAATTTTTGGACAAAACATGGCATTTTTGGACACGAGAGGGAATTTTCTGGACACCAGAGGGAAAATTTTGGAGATGAGTGAAATTCATAACCCAAGAGGTAATTTTCTGGACACAATGCGGAATTTTTGGCCACCGCACCGGAGGGAATTTTGGGGGCCAAATAATGACATTTTTGGACGCAGCCAATCAGAGAGCGCGGCACCTCGGGGGGGGCGGGCCCAGGGCGGAGTGGCGGCCAATCAGCGCTCGCACCTCAGGGGAAGGGCGGGGCCAACACTGCGCGGAGCGACAGCCCAGGCGGCCAATCAGCGAGAGCGGCACCCGGGGAAGGCGGGCCCGGGGAGGCGTGGCAGCCAATCAGAGCTCGCATCTCGGGTCCCGAGCAGCTGGCACCAATCAGAGGCGGCCCTCGGGAGAGTGACAGCCCAGAGGACCAATCAGCGGCTGCACCACCCCAGGCGGGACATTGGGGGAGGGGCAAAGAAGGGACCCAGGCGTCCGGGCACCCACGGGGTGGGGGGAGGGGCGCTCTCACACGTTCCCACGATCGTTTATTGTCAATCACCCCCCGCGCGGCCCCTCCCCCCGCGCACCCACCGGGGTGGGGGAGGGGCGGTGGGTGCTGAGCCCCCTCCTCCACCCCAACCCCCCCCCCCCAATTTGGCACGATGGGTGGGGGAGGGGCGGGTGTGCGCGTGCGAGCGGGGGAGGGGCGGGGGGGCTGGGGGGGGAGGGGCGGGGGGGGCTCAGCCCCCTCCCCCACCCCCTGATTTGGCACTGATCGGGGGGGGGAGGGGGCCTGGAGGGGCCCCAGCACCCATGGGTGCTATTTGGGGTGGGTGGCACTGGGGTGTCCCAGCACCCATGGGCGCTCGCGGGGCGGGTGACACGACGACGACGCTGCAGAAGCTGAGGGTGCCCCCTCCCCCCATCCTGGGTGGGGGGCACCCACGGGTGGGGGTTCCCATGGGGGTGGGGGCACCCACGGGTGGGGGATGGGGGCACCCATGGGTGGGGGCACCCACGGGTGGGGGTTCCCGTGGGGGTGGGGGGCACCCATGGGTGGGGGTTCCCATGGGGGTGGGGGGCACCCACGGGTGGGGGTTCCCGTGGCGGGGTGGGGGTTCCCGTGGGGGTGGGGGGCACCCATGGGTGGGGGTTCCCGTGGGGGTGGGGGGCACCCATGGGTGGGGGTTCCCATGGGGGTGGGGGGCACCCATGGGTGGGGGTCCCGTGGCGGGGTGGGGGGCACCCATGGTGGGGGTTCCCATGGGTGGGGGGCACCCATGGGTGGGGGTTCCCATGGGGGTGGGGGGCACCCATGGGTGGGGGTCAGGGCGCCTTGGGCCCCCACAGCGCCACCTGCAGGTGCTTGACGTGCGTCGGCCAGGCGGGCGCCAGCTGGAAGAACTTGATGTCGTCCCACGGGGCCCCGTCACCCACACTGCGGACAGACGGACGGACAGCGCCCGTGGGTGACACCCACAGCACCCATGGGACCCGCCCACCCACACCAGGGACAGACGGACGGACAGCGCCCATGGGTGACACCCACAGCACCCATGGGACCCGCCCACCCACACTGCGGACAGACGGACGGACAGCGCCCGTGGGTGACACCCCACAGCACCCATGGGACCCGCCCACCCACACTGCGGACAGACGGACGGACAGCACCTATGAGCGACACTCGCAGCACCCATGGGACCCCCAAAATCACCCCCGGGACCCTCTGGCATGCCCCACAGCACCCATGGGTGCCACCCACAGGAGCCCCTTAACCCCCTGCCCCCCCATCTCCCCTCACCCATAGGACCCCCCAATGGGTGCCCCCCACCCTTGGGTGCCCCCCCCCACCCCACAGGGGCTGCGGATCAGCCGGGTGATCCCTCCCCCAACCCCTTCCCCGGCGCCCCCTCCCCCATTCCCCCCACCCACAGGACCCCCAATGGGTGCCCCCCCACCCTTGGGTGCCCCCGCCGTGGGTGCCCCCACCCACCGCGCAGGGGGGGCTGCCGGGGGGCGCAGATCAGCCGGGTCACCCCCTCCACCACCAGGCTCTTGGCGTCCGGCTCCCGCGGGCGCTTGAACAGGGCGGGCACTGACCCCCCCCCACAGCACCCATGGGTGGGGGGCACCCATGGGTGGGACACACACACACAAGGGAGGGGGCACCCATGGGGGGGCGGAGTGATGGACAAGGGGTGGAGGGGGATCGGGGTGGGGGGGGGGGCAGCCCGCACCCATGGGTGCCCACCCCCCCCAAAGTTGACCCCCCCCAACACCCATGGGTGCCCCTCAGTTCTGCACCCCCCCACCCCCCCCCAATTCTGCTCCCCACCCATGTTGCCCCCCCCCCACCCAATTGTGCCCCCACCTCCCCACCCATGGGTGCCCCATCCCAATTCTGCCCCCCCATAGGTTCCCCCCACACAAGGGTGCCTCCAATTCTGCCCCCCCACCCATGGGTGCCTCATCCTGATCCTGCCCCCCACCCATGGGTGCCCCCCCACCCATGGGTGCCCCCCCCGTATGCCCCCCCCGCCTAATGGGTGCCCCATCCCAATCCTGCCCCCCCATTCTGCCCCCCCATGGGTGCCCCATCCCAAACCTGTCCCCCCACCCATGGGTGCCCCCCATGCACCCCCTCCCATAGGTGCCCGCCCATTCCCCCCCACCCATGGGTGTTCCCCTCCCCCACCTTTCTTGTTCTTCTCGCGGGTCACCAAGGTCAAGGTCAAGGCCGGGGCGGGGGGGGCGGGCCCGTCGCCGGGGGGGGGCAGGCGGGTGACGTGCAGGGAGCGGAAGGTGCCCCTCAGGGTGCTCTTGGCCCCCCCCTCGCGCCGCTCCCCCCCCTCGCGCCGCCGCTCCGCAGCACCCATGGGTGCCCCCCCCCAGTAATCCACCTGCAGCGCCAGCGCGTCCCCCGGGGACCTGCAGGGGGCGCAAACATGGGCGTGACCCCCTGACCCCTCCCCCAGCACCCATGGGTGCCACCTTCAAAGGGACCCAGGCGTCCGGGTGACCCGCTGACCCCTCCCCCAGCACCCATGGGTGCCCCCTTCAAAGGGACCCAGGCGTCCGGGTGACCCCCTGACCCCTCCCCCAGCACCCATGGGTGCCCCCTTCAAACGGACCCAGGCGTCCGGGTGACCCCCTGACCCTCCCCCCCCCAGCACCCATGGGTGCCCCCTTCAAACGGACCCAGGCATCCGGGTGACCCCCTGACCCCTCCCCCAGCACCCATGGGTGCCCCCTTCAAAGGGACCCAGGCGTCTGGGTGACCCCCTGACCCCTCCCCCAGCACCCATGGGTGCCCCCTTCAAAGGGACCCAGGCGTCCGGGTGACTACCTGACCCCATTGACCTCCCCCCAGCACCCATGGGTGTCCCCGGCTTCCCCCCCATTCTGGATACCACCCAAGGGTGCCCCCCATGTTCCCTCCATTCCGGGTGCTCCCCCAGCACCCAAGGGTGCCCCCCCAGATTCCCCCATTCTGGGTGCCCCCCCAGGTCCCTCCCCCATTCTGGGTGCCTCCCCCAGCACCCATGAGTGTCCCCCCGGATTCCCCCATTCCAGGTGCTCCCCCAGCACCCATGGGTGCCCCCCCTCACCCCTGGGTGCCGGTGCTGCCCATGGAGGGGGACGCGGGGGGGGTGGCGGCTTCGCGGGGTCCCCCTGTCACCCCCCCGCCGGGTGGGGGGGACGGGGAGGGGACGAGCAGCCCCGGGGGGGGACACTCGTCATTGTCACCTGTGGGGGGGGACAGCAGGTCAGTGACACCCATGGGGTGGGGGGGGGACAGGGATCCCAGGGGGACATGGGGGGGGACACATGACCCCAAGGGTGGGGACGCTAGGGACATGGGGGGGGGACACTGGGAGGGGACATGGGGACATTGTGGGGCGACATGGGGAAGGCGACAGGGACCCCAGGGGGACATGGGGACATTGGGGGGGACATGGGGGGACACAGGACCCTGGGGGGGCACAGGGGACATGGTGGGGGGGGACAGGGACCTCAGGGTGGGGACATGGGGACACTGGGGGGGACATGGGAGGGGACAAAAGGGACCCGGGGGGACAAAGTGGGGGGGGAGGTGACAGTGACCCCCCCGTCCCAGTGTCACCCCCCCTACCTACCGGGTGCCGCGGGGGGGTCGTCCGGCTGCCCGACCGTCACCGCCTGCGGGAGGGGACACTTGGGGACACCCGGGGTCACCCCTGAGCGGGGGACCGGGACCCCCCACCCAGGGTCACCTCTTGTCACCCGGGGTCACCCAGTGTCACCCAGGGTCACCCGGGGTCACCCAGGGTCACCTGGGGTCACCCAGTGTCACCCAGGGTCACCCAGGGTCACCCCTGACCCGGGGACGGTGTCCCCATGGTCAGTGTCACCCAGTGTCGCCTTGTGTCACCCCAACCCAGGGACCGGGTCCCCCCACGACACCCGGTGTCACCCCACGTCACCCGGTGCCACCCGTGGCCGGTGTCCCCACCCCGGTGTCACCCGGTGTCACCGCGTCACTCACCGCCACAAAGGGGACAAACTTCTGGTACGAGTCCTCGTCCGGGCTGGGGACACGTTGGGGACATCAGGGGTGGTGTCACCGTCACCCTGTCCCCATGTCCCCGAGTTCCTGTCCCCATGTCCCACCCCTGTCCCCATGTCCCACCCCTGTCCCCTTGTCCCATCTCTGTGTCCCCATGTCCATCCCTGTCCCCACGTCCATCCCCATGTCCCCCTGTCCCTTGTCCCCCTGTCCCCACTTCCATCCCCATGTCCCCATGTCCCTGTCCCCATGTCCCCCTGTCCCTTGTCCCCCTGTCCCCACGTCCACCCCGTGTCCCCATGTCCCCCTGTCCCTACGTCCATCCCCGTGTCCCCATGTCCCCCTGTCCCCACGTCCATCCCCATGTCCCCCTGTCCCTTGTCCCCCTGTCCCCACGTCCATCCCCATGTCCCCATATCCCTGTCCCCATGTCCCCCTGTCCCTTGTCCCCCTGTCCCCATGTCCATCCCCGTGTCCCCATGTCCTTGTCCCCACGTCCATCCCCGTGTCCCCATGTCCTTGTCCCCACGTCCATCCCTGTGTCCCCATGTCCCCCTGTCCCCATGTCCATCCCCGTGTCCCCATGTCCCCCTGTCCCCACGTCCATCCCCATGTCCCCATGTCCCCCTGTCCATCCCTGTGTCCCCATGTCCCTGTCCCCATGTCCCCCTGTCCCTTGTCCCCCTGTCCCCATGTCCATCCCCATTTCCCCATGTCCCCCTGTCCCTTGTCCCCCTGTCCCCATGTCCACCCCGTGTCCCCATGTCCATGTCCCCACGTCCATCCCCATTTCCCCGTGTCCCCCTGTCCCTGTCCCCATGTCCCCATGTCCATCCCCGCGTCCCCGTCCCCTCCCTCACAACTTGTCCCCGCGGGTCAGCATGGCCTCGGCCACCGGCAGCGCGTGGGTGGCCCCGGCGCCCGCCGCGTACGTCAGGATCCGCCCCACCACGTTGAACGGCTCTGGGGACACAGCACCCATGGGTGCCCCCACCCATGGCTGCCCCCCAGGACCCCCCACCCATGGGTGCCCCCCAGGACCGACCCCAAAACCAGGGTGTCCCCCATTCCTTGGGTGACAATGGCAGGGAGATGGGTGACACCCCAACCAGGGTGGCTGGTAGCACCCATGGGTGCCCCCCCACCCATGGGTGCCCCCACCCATGGCTGCCCCCCAGGACCCCCCACCCATGGGTGCCCCCCAGGACCGACCCCAAAACCAGGGTGTCCCCCATTCCTTGGGTGACAATGGCAGGGAGATGGGTGACACCCCAACCAGGGTGGCTGGTAGCACCCATGGGTGCCCCCCCACCCATGGGTGCCCCCACCCATGGCTGCCCCCCAGGACCCCCCACCCATGGGTGCCCCCCAAGACCAAGGTGTCCCCGGGCCCCCCCCCCATCAAAGGGTTCCCCCCGCTCGGGTGACAATAGCAGTGGGATGGGTGACATACCCACCCACAGGTGCCCCCCAGGACCCCCCACCCATGGGTGCCCCCTGGACACCATCCCAGGGTGTCCCCCACTCACGTGACAATGGCAGCAAGATGAGTGACACCCCCAGACCCTGGGTGGCCGATAGCACCTATGGGTGCCCCCCCGCACCCATGGGTGCCCCCCAGACCCTGCACAGTTGCCCCCCCACCCTTGGGTGCTCCCATGACTGTCCTCCCGCTGCCAGCCCCCCCCCGGATATCCCCCCCTTTGCGACAACCCCAGGGGCACCCATGGGTGCTGGGGGGGCACCCATGGGTGGGGGGCACCCACGTACCAGTGGGGGGGGCCTCGCTGCGCCCAAAGAGCTCCCGCCAGGGGGGGTCCAGGAAGGCGGCGCCGTAACGGGGGTCAAGGGCGGCCAAGTGGGGGCCCAGCGGGTGGGGACCTGGGGACATGGGTGACACTGGGTGACATTGGGTGACATGGGGGGACCCGCCCTCCCCCCCTTCGTGTCCCATGGGTGCTACAGGTGCCCTCTGGGTGCTCTGGGTGCCCCATGGGTGTCCTATGGGTGCTACAGGTACTGCGGGTGCTGTAGGTGCCCTCTGAGTTCTGTGGGTGCTCTATGGGTGCTATACATGCCCTCTGGGTGCTGTGCGTGCTCTACAGGTGCTATAGGGGCCCTATAGGCACCCTCTGGGTGCTGCGGGTGCTCTATGGGTGCTATAGGTGCTGTGGGTGACTTATGGGTGCTGCGGGTGCCCCGTGGGTGCTGTATGTGATCTATGGGTGCCAGGAGCACACATGGGTGCCATACACGATCTATGGGTGCTGTGGGTGCCAGGAGCACCCATGGGTGCTGCATGTTATCTACGGGTGCTGTGGGTGCCTTATGTGATCTGTAGGTGCTGTGGGTGCCCCATGGGTGCTGTATGTGATCTATGGGTGCTGCATGTGATCTATGGGTGCTGTGGGTGCCGTATGTGACCTATGGGTGCTGTGGGTGCCGTATGTGATCTATGGGTGCTGCATGTGATCTATGGGTGCTGTGGGTGCCCCATGGGTGCTGCATGTGATCTATGGGTGCTGTGGGTGCCGTATGTGATCTATGGGTGCTGTGGGTGCCCCATGGGTGCTGCATGTGATCTATGGGTGCTGTGGGTGCCGTATGTGATCTATGGGTGCCGTATGTGACCTATGGGTGCTGTGGGTGCCCCATGGGTGCTGCATGTGATCTACGGGTGCTGTGGGTGCCGTATGTGACCTATGGGTGCTGTATGTGATCTACGGGTGCTGTGGGTGCCGTATGTGATCTGTGGGTGCTGTATGTGATCTACGGGTGCTGTGGGTGCCGTATGTGATCTGTGGGTGCTGTATGTGACCTATGGGTGCTGTGGGTGCCGTATGTGATCTATGGATGCCAGCAGCACCCATGGGTGCCTTACCGAGCCCCACGGGCAGCAGGCGCAGGGGTCCCAGGGGTCCCCCCAGCTCGGGGCTCCGGGCGCCCAGTTGCCGGACGAGGCAGCGCAGGAGGGAGCTGAGCCACGGCGCCCCCCCCAGGGCCACCAGCGTCACCGCGGGGGGGGGACACGGACACCTGCGGGGACGCGGGGGTCAGAGCCCCCCACGGCACCCATGGGTGGGGGGAGGTCAGGATGCCCCCCCCCAGGGCACCCATGGGGGTAGAGGGGGGTGGGTGCCCCTGGGGAGGAGTTATTGGGGGGTTGTGGGTGAGGGGGCACCCATGGGTGGGGGGACACACGTGTGGCCTCAAGGGGACACAGGGGGGACATGGGGACCCAGGCGGGGGGTGGTGAGGAGACATGGGGGGGACAAAAGGGGACCGGGGGGGTGCAGGAGGGGCCATGGGGGGACAGGAGGAGACAGCGTGACATTGGGTGGCACTGGGTGACACGAGATGACACTGGGTGATAGCGGGTGACGTCGTGTGACCCGGGGTGACCTGGGGTGACAGCGGGTGACAGGGGGTGACATTGTGTGACCCGGGGTGACCCGGGGTGACCCGGGGTGACCTGGGGTGACCTGGGGTGACAGGGGGACCGGTGCCACTCACAGGCGCTGGACGCGGGTCAGGACGGCGCCCACAACAGCCGGGAGCTCCGACCCCCCAGCACCCACCGCGGGGTGACCCTGGGAGCGGAGCTGGGACAGCACCCACTGGGGGGGACACGTCAGAGACCCCCGGACCCCCCAGCACCCACCCACCCCCAGCCTGACCCCCACCCACCCAATGGCACCCCCCAGCACCCACCGACCCCCACCCACCCAATGGCACCCCCCAGCACCCACTGACCCCCCAGCACCCACCGACCCCGCTGACCCCCAGCCTGACCCCCACCCACCCAATGACACCCCCCAGCACCCACTGCAGGCGGGGGGACACCCATCAGAGGCCCCTCCCCCCACCCACTGACCCCCCCCGACCCCTGCACCCAGTGTCCCCCCACCCATGGGTGCCCCCCCATAGGTGCCCCCCCATGGGTCCCCCCCACCCATGGGTGCCCCCCCCCCCCACTCCCCACTCATAGGTGCCCCCCGTGTCCCCCCCACAAGCAGGTGCTGACCAGCAGGACTCTCTCCCCCCACCCACGGGTGCCCCCCCCGCCATGGGTGCCCCCCCACCCATGGGTGCCCCCTCACCTGTCCCCGCCAGTGGCAGGTGCTGACCAGCAGGAGGCGCTCGGGGACCCCCCCGGATTCGGGGCCCAGGGCGGGGCCCAACTGATCCCACAGCGCCCGGCGGGGGGGCGGCACCTATGGGGGGGCACCCATGGGTGAGGGGGGGCACCCATGGGTGCAGGGGAACCTGGCCCTGTGGCCCCCCCGCCATGTCCCCATCACCCCTCCTCATGTCCCCATGTCCCCCCCAGTGTCCCCATGACCCCCCCATGTCCCCCAGCCCCGAAGTCCCCATGGTGTCACCTGCCCCCCCATGTCCCCAGTGTCACCATGGCCCCCCCATGTCCCCAACTTCCCCATGACCCCCCCATGTCCCCATCCCATAATGTCCCCCCAGTGTCACCTGTCCCCCACCATGTCCCCAAGCCCCAAAGTCCCCATGGTGTCATCTGCCCCCCCCATGTCCCCAGGGTCCCCATGTCCCCCCCAGTGTCCCCATGACCCCCCCATGTCCCCCAGCCCCAAAGTCCCCAATGTGTCATCTGCCCCCCCCATGTCCCCAGGGTCCCCATGTCCCCCCCAGTGTCCCCATGTCCCAATGTCCCCACAGCGTCCCCATGTCCCTCCCATGTCTCCAATGTCCCCATATCCCCAGTGTCCCCAATGTCCCCCCATGTCCCCCCCACGTCCCCATGTCCCCCCACGTCCCCAGTGCCCCCCCATTGTCACCTGTGTCCCCGGCCCCAGCTCCGGTGACCTCTCGCTGTCCGAGCTGTTGTTCCTGTCCCCGGGGTTGGGGACACCGGGGACCCCCCCAGGGACCCCCCCGGGGACCCCCCGGCCCAGCGGCCGCTCCCGCAGGGGGGTCCCCCGACGTGTCCCCCCCCTGCGGGGACACCCGGGACCCCAATAACCCCTGACACCCCAATAACCCCCCCTGAAGCCCAAAACCCCCCGAACCCCAAAACCCCCCAGGGACCCCAATAACCCCTGAGCCCCAATAAACCCCCAGAGACCCCAAAACCCCCCCGGGGACCCCAACAACCCCCATGAACCCAAATAAACCCCCAAGCCCCAATAACCCCCAGGGACCCCAATAACCCCCTCAACCCAAATAACCCCCCCAAACCCCCCCGGGGACCCCAATAACCCCCTGAACCCCAATAACCCCCCAGGGACCCCAATAACCCCCCGAACCCCAAAACCCCCCAGGGACCCCAATAACCCCCCAAACCCCAACCCCCCCCGGGAGCCCCAAATCCCAGCCCCGCACCCATGGGTGCCCTCACCTGGGTGACGTCACCTCCCCCCCCGCCTTGCTGCCCTTTAGGGGGGTCCGTAATTTTTCGGGGACACCCCCGGACTCGGGCTGGGGGGGGTCAGGGTCCCCCCGAGTGTCCTGGGGAGGGGGACACAACATTGGGGGGAGGGGATTGGGACCCCCCCAAAAAGCGGGGGGACACCCCAAAAATCGGGGAGACACCCCGAAAGTGGGGGGAGTGGGGGGGACACCCCAAAAGTGGGGGGAATGGGGTGGTTTGGGGGGGTCCCAAGAAGGTTGGGGGGTCCCTGTGGGGGTCAGGGTTTTTTTGGGGGGTCCCAGGGGGAGGTTGGGGTATCATGGGGGGGGTTGGGGTGTCATGTGGGGTTTAGGGGGTCATGGGGGACTTGGGGGGTCCCGGGGGGTTTTGGGGGGTCATGGGGCGGGTTTTGGGGTCCCTCACCGTCCCGTCAGGCTCCGGCCCCCCCTCGTCGGGGGGTTTGCGCCCCAACTTGGCCCCGGGTTCCGCCTGCGGGAAAAGGGGGGGGGTGGGACCCACGGGCCCCCCAACACCCCCCAGTGCCCCCCACAACCCCCCCGTCCCCCTCCCAGTGCTCCCAGTGCTCCCAGTGCCACTGACCGGGGGGGGGCTGCCCATCTCGGTCTGGGAGCTGGACTGGGAGAGACCCTCGAAGAACGGGCTGTGGGGACAATGGGGACAATGGGGACAGGGGACAATGGGGACAGGGGGACACCGGTGACAATGGGGGGGTCAAGGGGACAGCAGTGACCACCTGTTCCCAGGGGAGGTGACACCCAGGGGAGGCCACACCCCCATTGTGTCCCAATGTCCCCATGTCCATGTGTCCCCTGTCCCCGTGCCCCGTCCCTCACCGCAGCCGCGGTTTTGGGGTGCTGAGGTGACCCCCATGTCCGTGTGTCCCCTGTCCCCGTGCCCCGTCCCTCACCACAGCCGCGGTTTTGGGGTGCTGAGGTGACCCCCATGTCCGTGTGTCCCCTGTCCCCATGTCCCCGTGCCCCGTCCCTCACCGCAGCCGCGGTTTTGGGGTGCTGAGGACGCTGTCGGTGTCATCGAGGTCCCCGCTGTCACTGGGGTTGAAGATCTCCAGGGTGTCGTAGAGCTCGTCCAGGTCCTCGGCCACCTCGCGCATGCGGGCGGGGGACACGTGCTCGAACCCCCCCTGGACAGGGACACGCGTGTCACCCCCTGGCACCCCACGGGACACCCCAGGGACACCCCCAGGGACACCCCCAGGGACACCCCGGTCCCCTCCCACATATGGGTGGGGGACACGTGTTTGAAGCCCCCCTGGGACAAGGACACACGTGTCGCCCCCCCGTCACCACCCAGGTCACTCTGTGCCACCCGGTCACCCCAGCACCCATGGGTGCTCCCACCTCCCTTGTCACCCCAGCACCCATGGGTGCTCCCACCTCCCATGTCACCCCAGCACCCATGGGTGCTCCAACCCCATGTCACCCCAGCACCCATGGGTGCTCCCACCTCCAGTGCCCCAGCACCTATGGGTGCTCCCACCTCCCATGTCACCCCAGCACCCATGGGTGCTCCAACCCCGTGTCACCCCAGCACCCATGGGTGCTCCAACCCCATATCAGCCCAGCACCCATGGGTGCTCCCACCTCCAGTGCCCCAGCACCTATAGGTGCTCCCACCTCCCTTGTCACCCCAGCACCCATGGGTGCTCCAACCCCCTATCAGCCCAGCACCCATGGGTGCTCCTACCCCATATCAGCCCAGCACCCATGGGTGCTCCCACCTCCAGTGCCCCAGCACCTATGGGTGCTCCCACCTCCCATGTCACCCCAGCACCCATGGGTGCTCCTACCTCCTCCGACACCCTGAACCTCCTCAGCAGCGCCACGAACTTCTGCTTGATGTTGGGCTGCTGTGGGGGGGCGAGGGGGGTCAGCGGCACCCGTGGGTGCTCCCCAGCACCCTGACCCCCCCACCCACCACCCCCGTCACCCGGGCGGGTCCCATCGGCTTCCGCCGCGTCTTCTTCCCCTTGGGCAGCTCCTCTTCCTCGTAGAACAGGTCCTGGGGGACACGGGGGCACCCATGGGTGCTGGGGGGCACCCAAGAGTGGGGGGAGACCCAGAAGGGTCCCAGTTGGGTGCTGGGGATGGGACACCCCCAGGTAACAATTTCCCATCACGACTTTGGGTTGAGGGATCTCAGGAGGTTCTTGGGGGGCACCCGCAGGTCTGGGGGGGCACCCATGGGTGGGGGGTGGCACCCATGGGTGGGGGGGCACCCACCTGGCCGTGCAGGGCGTCGTCGCTCCCTTCCTGCTCCGAGGAGAAACTCTCCTCCTCCTCCTCCGAGTAGTTGTCCAGGTCAGGGGAGCGATCTGGGGGGCACCCATGGGTGGGGGTGGCACCCAAGAGCAGCTCCGAGCACCCACGGGTGACCCCAACGCCCCAAAGCTGACCCCCCCCCAGCACCCATGGGTGGTGGCAGAGACATCGCAAGGAGCTGCAGGTTCCTGGGTCTCCCAGCACCCATGGGTGCTCCCCCAACTCCCCCCAATCCCCAGTTCTCAGAGCCCCTCCCCAGCACCCATGGGTGCCCCCTCAGCCCCTGTAGCACCCATGGGTGCTCCCCAGCATCCATGGGTGTCCCACAACCCCCACCATGGGTGCCCCCCCAGCACCCATGGGTGCTCTGTCAAGCATCCCTGGTTCTCACAGCGCCTCCCCAGCACCCATGGGTGCCCCCCCCGCACCCATGGGTGCTGACCTTTGCCCTTGCCCTCGGCACCCAGGGGTTGGCTGCTCAGCGCGTTCACCCGAATTTCGGCCACCGGCTCCGCCGCCCCCTTCAGGGCCCGGTGCAGCACCAGCACCCACGGGACCCCCCCCTCGCTGGGGTGCTGCAGCACCTATGGGTGCGGGGGGGTCACGTGGGGCACCCTGACCCCCCCAGCACCCAATGGATCACCCTGACCTCCCAGCACCCATGGGACCCCCCAGCACCCACTGGATCACCCTGACCCCCCCAGCACCCACAGGACCCCCCAGCACCCACTGGATCACCCCCCAGCACCCATGGGACCCCCAAGCAGCCAATGGATCACCCTGACCCCCCCAGCACCCACAGGATCACCCCCCCAGCACCCATGGGACCCCCAAGCAGCCAATGGATCACCCTGACCCCCCAGCACCCACAGGACCCCCCAGCACCCACTGGATCACCCCCCCAGCACCCATGGGACCCCCCAAACCCAACAGGACATCCCGACCCCCAAGTGCCAAGACACCCCAATCCCCCCCAGCACCCACTTTAATGACCATTAACGAGCCTTAATGAGCCCTGGGGTGCCCCCCCCGCCCCCCAGCACCCTGCCCCCCCCCTGCCCCCCCCAGCCCCACCTCAGCCATGTTGATGAGCCCCACGGCCAACGTCTTGTACCCCAACATCGCCCGGCTCTTGTAGCGCTTGCGCCGCTGCAGCATCACCTGCAGCCGGTTGGCGTCGCGCTTCAGGAAATGGGGGTACTGGGGGGGGGGCAAAATATTAGCGGGGGGGTAAAAACACCCCCCCGAGGGTGGGGAGGGCGGGGGCGCCCGTGGGTGCTGGTACCTGGAGGGAGAAGGTGAGCTGGAGCTCGGCCTCGGGGGCGGCGCAGGCGGGCAGGGGGATCTCGTTGGAGCGGAGGATGCGCTTGGAGCCCTGGGGGGATCGATCGCTTGGGGGGATCAATAACTTGGGGGGATCAATAAATAGCCCGGGGGGGAATAATTCGGGGGGCATAAATAAGATCTCCCTGGGAGGGGAATCCTCAGCAGGACCCCAAAAATGTGGGGGTGTTGTTGGGGTGGATGCGCTTGGAGACCTGGGGGGATCAATAACCTGGGGGGGATCAATCACTTGGGGGGGGATCAATCACTTGGGGAGGGGGAAATAAAGAGCCCAGGGTGGAGAGAATAATTTGGGGGGGTAAGTAATCCCCCTGGGGGGGGGAATCCTCAGCGGGACCCCCCAAAATGTGGGGGGGGTGTTGGGGTGAATGTGCTTGGAGACCTGGGGGGGATCAATAACTTGGGGGGGGAATAAATAACTTGGGGGAAATGAATAACCTGGGGGGGAAATAAATATGCCGGGGGGGGTAAATAACTGCCCCCAGGGGGGTTTCCTCAGGGGGGCCCCCCAAAATGTGGGGGTGTTGTTGGGGTGGAGGATGCGCTTGGAGACCTGGGGGGGTAAATAACCTGGGGGGGATCAATACCCGGGGGGGGGTAAGTGCCCCAGAGCGGGGTAAATAAGCCAGGGGGGGTAATTAACCCCTGCCCCCCAGTGACCCCCTCAGGACTCAGCGCCCCCCGCCCCCCCATGTCCCCTATGCCCCCCCTCTCCCAAATGTCCCCCCTGTGTCCCCCCTTCCTGTGTCCCCCCCATGTCCCCCCCAATAGGGTCCCTGTGTCCCCCCAATATCCCCCACTCCATGTGTCCCCCCCCATGTCCCCCCCACCATGTCCCTTGTGTCCCCCCCCACGTCCCCCCGCCATGTCCCTTGTGTCCCCCCCCATGTCCCTTGTGTCGCCCCCCCTCCCCATGTCCCCCACTCCACGTCCCCCCCGGGGTCCTGTGTCCCCCCCATGTCCCCCCCATGTCCCCCCCCGTGCCCCCCCACCTGCAGTTTCACGGCGATGACGACGGATCCCAGGTCCTTCCCCCCCCCCCGCACCAGCAGCAGCCGCTGCAGCCGCAGCGTGAACAGCCTGGGGGGGGCACGGGGGGGGTCACGGGGGGGGCACCATGGGGGGGTCACCATGGGGGGGCCAAGGGAGGGGCACTAAGGGGGGGATGACGGGGGGGCCACGGGGGGGGCACCACGGCGGGGGCGGGGGGGGGCATGGGGGGCACCATGTGGGGGGGCACCACGGTGGAGGTCATCGGGGGTCACGGGGGGGGCACCACGGGGGGGGCGCTGTGGGAGTGGGGGGGGGTCAGGGGGCCCCGGGGGGGTGTGGGGGTGACCCTGGGGGTTGCGGGGGGGGGGGGGGGTCGGGGGGGTCAGCGGGGGGCGGGGCCAGTTGCGGGGGGGAGAGGACACACGGGGGGTGTCACCACGGTACGGGGGGGGGGGTCCCCGGTGCCCCCCGTTTCCCCGCAGAGTTCCCGGGTGGGGGTCCCGGTCCCGGGGGGGTCCCGGGGGGGTCTCCGCTCACCTGGGCACGCAGCTGGGCGAGCTCCGGTCCACCTCCCAGGTCGCGTACAGGTTCATCTGCACCGGGCGGCCGGGGGTGCCGGGGGTTCCGGGGGCTCCGGGGCCCGGGGGGGAAACCCCGGGGGGTCCGGCCGGGGTTGGGGGTCCCGGGGGTCCCGGAGCGCAGGGAACGCGGGGCGCGCCGCGTTCCGCCATCGCCGCCGCTCCCGGGGCGGCCGGCCACGCCCCCGCCGCCTCATTGGCTGCGGCGCCCCGCTGCTTGAGTCCTCATTGGTTGGTGGTTGCGCCCCTTGGCGGATGGCTCCGCCCCCGCCGCCTCATTGGCTGCCGCGCCCCGCTGCTTGAGTTCTCATTGGTTGGTGGTTGCGCCCCTTGGCCACGCCCACCTCCGCGGCAGCGCTGCGGAAGGGGAAGCTCCGCCCACTACGCCCGCGCGCGGGGCGTGGCCACGCCCCCACTGCCTGCGGAGGGCCACGCCCACCAGCTGCTTCGCGAGGGCTGATTGGGTGGGGGCGGAATTGGCCACGCCCACCCGGGGCGGGGCGGGGCGAGCGGCGCTGGCGGGAAAACGGGACCGGGGAACGTGGGGACGCGGATCGGGGACACCGGGACATGGGGACACCGGGACACGGCCTGGGGACATGTGGGGACATGGGGACAGGGCCTGGGACATGGGGACCCTGGGGACACGGGGACATGGTGACACCGATCCAGCCTCACTGCTGGGACAGGTCCTGGGGACGTGGGGACCTTGGGGACACCGATCCAGCCACACCACTGGGCCATGGGGACACCTGGGGACACAGAGCAGAGCCAGGGCAGGGGGGTGGTAGGGACACCAGCTTTTATTTACAAAACAAGGGGGACGGGGACAGGGACGGTGACACCGCGATGTCCCCAACCCGCGGCCCCGGGAAGGAGAGGTGACACGAGGGGACAGAGGGGGACGGGAGGGTGGTGGCCGGTGACCTTGACTTTGGCCTTGACCCCACGCTAGAACTTGAACTCCTTGTATTTCTTCCCGCCCCCCCGGGCGTCCTGGGGCTGAGCCTTGCGCTTCTTCTGCTGCGGGGACAGGGACAGGGACACTCAGGGGACAGCGGTGGGGACAGGGAACAGTGTTGGGGACAGGGAGGGGACAGGGGACAGCGTTAGGGACAAGAGACAGCGTTAGGGACAAGAGACAGTGGTGGGGACAGGTGACCATTTTGGGGACAGGGATGAACAGGGAGAGATGGGGACAGATGGGGATGGATGGGACAGATGGGACAAGGCAGGGGACACCCAGGGAACAACTGGGTGACAGGCAGGGGACAGATGGGACAGGGGGGGACAGGTGGGGACATCAGGGACAGGCCAGACAAGGCCAGGGCCACCCAGGGAACAACTGGGTGACAGGCAGGGGACAGATGGGACAGATGAGGATGGATGGGACAGGCTGGATGAGACCAGGGCCATGTGTGGCAGGCAGGGGACACCCAGGGGACAACTGGGTGACAGGAGGCGACGTCCCCACCTTCTGCTTGGCCGCATGCTCGGCCACCATATCGCTGAAATCCTCCTTCTCCACCTGCGCCTGCTGCTCCCGCACGTGCTCCTCGTACTTCTGCGTCATGGCCGAGGGGTCCAGCTCCAGCTCCTCTGGGGCCAGCGCCACCTCCACCCCCTGCGCCTCCACCGCCGGGCCCTTGCGCCCCAAAACCTGCAGGGAGGGACACGGGCACCCATGGGTGCTGCTGGAGGGACCTCATGCATGGGAGACCCAAACCCTGGGGACACTGAAACCCTAGCGACAGGGACACTCCGACCCTGCGGACAGGGACACCCCACTGCTGGGACACCCCCATCCCAGCGCCATCTCCACCCCCTGCGCCTCCACCGCCAGGCCCTTGCAGCCCAAAACCTCCGGGGGGAGAGAAGAGCACCCATGGGTGCTGCTGGAAACACCTCATGGATGGGAGACCCAAACCCTGGGGACAGGGACACCCCATTGCAGGGACACCACCACCCCAGCGCCTTGGGGACCGGGCCCTTGCACCCCAAAACCTGCAGGGGGAGAGAGGAGCACCCATGGGTGCTGCTGGGTCACCCTATAGTGTGGTCACCCTACGGGTGCTGCTGGGGACACATGGGGGTGGGAGGACACAAGGGCATATACGGGGTGACAAACGGGTTGGGGGGAGATAAGGGTAACACCCAGGGGTGGGGGTGGGTCCCGGTGCACCCATGGGTGCTGGGAGGGGCACCCACCGCTGACATGTCGTAGATGTGGGTGGAGCCCATCATGGCCCCCCCCACAGTGGCTGTTCGCTTCTCGGGGACCACGGTGAACAGTTGGGGGGTCTCGCTGCTGCAGGGGGGGACACACAGGGACCCTCAGCACCCATGGGTGACCCTCAGCACCCATGGGTGCCCCCCAGCACCCTCAACCCCCTCCAAGCAACCCAAAACCCTCCCAGCACCCACTCAGCACCCAAACCACCCCAAAGACCCCAAATGTCCCCCCCAGCACCCACAACCCCACCCCAGCGCCCATGGGTGCCCCTCAGCACCCAAATCCCCCCAAGCACCCTAAAATGCCCCCAGCACCCACAGTCCCAGCCCAGCACCCACTCAGCACCCAAACCACCCCAAAGACCCCAAATGTCTCCCCCAGTACCCACAGCCCCACCCCAGCACCCATGGGTGCCCCTCAGCACTCACCCACCCCACAGCACCCCAAAACTCCCCCAGCACCCCAACTCCCCCAGCACCCATGGGTGCCCCCACCCACCCATCCATGGCCTCTTCGATCTTCTTCTTCCTCAGCTCGATGAGTTCCGGGGTCTCCATCCCCGCAGGCACCGACGAGAACCCCCCCGGGGTGATCAGCCCACTGGGGGGGCAGGGTGCGGGTCAGGGTGCTGGGGAGCACCCATGGGTGCTGGGGGGGCACCCATGGGTGCTGGGGAGGGGGGGGGAACCCCAATTCCAGGGCTCTCCATCCCCATGGGCACTGATGAGAACCCCCCCGGGGTGATCAGACTACTTGGGGGTGCAGGGTGTTGGGGAGCACCCATGGGTGCTGGGGGTGACAGGGTGATGGGGGCACCCATGGGTGCTGGGGGGGGTGATGGAGCCCCATGTTGGGGTCCCCAGCAGCACCCAGAACACCATGAGGGGGATGGCGGACACAGCGGGGTCTGGGGAGGGTCAGGAGAGGTCGGGAGTGGGTCAGGGCGCCGGGGAGCACCCATGGGTGCTTGGGGCACCCAACCTGTCATTGGGGGTGATGAAACCCCATGTTGGGGTCCCCACCAGCACCGAGAACCCCACGAGGGGGACGGGGGACACAGGGGGCTCTGGGGGGTAGTTTTGGGGTCTGGGTGGGGGTCAGGGTGCTGGGGAGCACCCATGGGTGTTGGGGCACCCACCTGTCGGCCGGGGTGATGAACCCGGTCTCGTCGGGTTTCTCTTCATCGCTCTCCTCCTCCTCTTCCTCCTCTGACGATTCCTCATCCGACGGCTCCAGCTCCCCCCAGGGCGTCCGGTCGATCTCCTCCTCCTCCTCCTTGGTCTGGGGGGGTCAGGGTGGGGGTCAGGGTGCTGGGAGCACCCATGGGTGCTGGGGGGGGTCTGGGGGGGGCTATGGATGGTGGGGTGGGGGGATATGGGTGTCCAAGGTGGGGATATGGGTGATGGGTGCTGGGTGAGCTCCTGTTCATCCTCCTTGGTCTGGGGGGGTCAGGGTGGGGGTCAGGGTGCTGAGGGCACCCATGGGTGCTGGGGAGAATGGATTTGGGTGCTGGGGGACAGGATATGGGTGCCCAAGGGGGAGATGTGGGCGATATGGGTGTCGGGTGATCTCCTGCTCCTCCTTCTTGGTCTGGGGGGGGTCAGGGTGCTGGGGGCACCCATGGGTGCTGGGGAGGAGTCAGGGTGCTGTGGGAGGGTCAGGGTGCTTTGGAGCACCCATGGGTGCTGGGAAGGGGTCAAGGTGCTGTGGGAGGAGTGAGGGTGCTGGGGAGCACCCACGGGTGCTGTGGGACGGTCAGGGTGCTGGGGAGGGGTCAGCGTGCTATGTGGCACCCATGGATTCTGCGGAGGGGTCAGGGTTCTGGGGGGCACGCATGGGTGCCGGGGGTACCTGGAACTCGGCGGCGTTGGTGCCGAAGACGTCGCCGTACAGCGGTTTCCCCGTCTCGTCCACGGGGGGTTTGCCCCACCCCCCCGCGTGGTACCCGAACGAGCAGCCCTGGGGGGAGGGGCGGGGGGTGGGGGAGGGGCACGGACCCCCCCCGAACCCCCAAAATTCCCCCCCGGACACCCCCAACCCCCAAAACCCTCCTGACACCCCCAGCAGGTTTCCCCATCCCCCCCATTGTGCGACCCTCCTGGGGGGAAGGGTGGGGGTGGGGCACTGACCCCCCCAAATCCACCCCAGCACCCATAAACCCTCAGCACCCATGGGTGCCCCCAACCCCAGACGCCCCAAATCCCCCCCCCCCCCGCCTGACACCCAACACCCCCCCAAAAAACAACCCAAATGCCCACAGCACTCAAAACACCCCCAGCACCCATGGGTGCCCCCCAGCACCCAAACCCCCCAGAGCCCCCCACCCACCATGGCACCCCCACCCCCCCCAGCACCCAGACTCCCCCAAACACCCCCAAATATCCCCAAAGCCCCCCCAGCACCCATAACCCCCCACGTCCCCCAGGACCCATCAACCCCCATGCCCCAGCACCCATGGGTGCCCCTCACCTCCGGGATGGGCGAGTTGAGCCCCGGGATCTTGAGGTTGGGGTAGGAGGGGGGGGGCCCATAGCGCTGCATGGCGATCAGCCACGGGGGGGGCACCTTGTGCGCGTTCTGGGGGGAGACAGCACCCATGGGTGCCCCCCCCAGCACCCATAAGACCCCCAACACCCAAGGGTGCTTCCCACAGCACCCATAACCTCCCAGAGCCCTCGCCAAAACCCAGGTGTGTCCCTCCCCATCAACCACGGGGGGGACACCTCGTGTGCATTCTGGGGGAGGACAGCACCCATGGGTGCCCCCAGCACCCACCAGAATCCTCAGGGCGATATGACACACCCATTTTGCCCCAGCACCCATGGGTGCCCCACAGTCCCAATGACAGCCCCTCAGCTTCCCACAGCCTCCATCTCCCCCCCCAGCACCCATGGGTGCCCCCCAGCACCCACTGGCCCCACGGGCATCCCCAGGGCGATTCGCAGCTCGTCCGACAGGTCTCCCGGTTTCTTCTCCTTCAGTCGTGTCTCAAACTCCTTCCCCTGGGGACAAGGGACAGCAGGGCGGGGTCACCGGGGGCACCCATGGGTGCTGGGGCAGCACCCAAGGGTGGAGGGGGACATCCAGAAGGGCACAGGGTCCCAGTTGGGTGCTGGGGGTGGGACACCCCAAGGTGAAACCTTCCCATCACGACTTTGGGTTAAGGGATCTCGGGAGCTTCTTGGGGGGCACCCGCAGGTCTGGGGGGGCACCCATGGGTCTGGGGGGTGGCACCCATGGGTGGGGGGGCACCCACCTCGTAGTAGAGGTCCCCATGGATGGTGAGGCGGGGTTTGCTCTGCCATTTGAAGAAGGCGTCGTGCAGCTTCTGGTAATCGATGTCGATCTTGCCCAACTTGGGCCGGACCTTCTCCCGCATCTTGGACTTGAGGGTCTTCTGCTCCTCCTGGGGGGCGGGGACATCGGGGGGGGACACGTTGGGGACAACTCGGGTGGCCCCGACACCCCACGGGACGTCCCCGGTGTCCCCAAAGCCCTTGATGACCAACCACGATGACCCCAAAGACCCCTGATGTCCAACTACGACACCGCCAAAGCTTTTGACATCGAACCATGATGTTCCCAAAGCCCTTGATGACCAACCACGATCACCCCAAAGTCCTTGATGTCCAACCACAATGTCCCCAAAAATCTTGATGACCAACCACGATGACCCCAAAGGCCTTGATGACCCACCACGATCACCCCGAAGACCCTGATGACCAACCACGATCACCCCAAAGACCCTGACATCCAACCATGACGTCCCCAAGGCCCCAACCGATCCCTGGCCCCCATCCCGTCCCCACTGTCCCCCCGGCGGTGACACGGCAGCCAAGGCCACCTTCTCCTGCAGGGCCTCGCGCATCTCCTGGATGCCGGTTCTCTTGATGAAGTCGGGCAGCTCGAAGGGCGGTTTCTCGATGCCGCGCTTGCCCTGCAGGTACTTGCGCTTGAAGCACCAGTGACGTGGGACGGGGACGCTGTTCCTGGTGGCCTTGAGGTGCACGAGCAGCTTGGGGTCCTGCGCCGTCACGTCGTGCATCTCCACCACGTCTGGGCGGGCCACCAGCTGCGGGGACAACCAAGGGACACAGGAGGTGACAAGGTGGCCACAGGGAGCTTTGGGGTTGGGTTTGGGCCACCAGAAGGGGATGCTGGTGGCCCCAAGGAGGTTCATGGTTGGGTTTGGGCCACCAGAAGGTGACACTGGTGGCCCCAGGGAGGTTCGTGGTTGGGTTTGGGCCACCCCTGGGTGACACTGGTGCCCCAAAAAGGTTCATGGTTGGGTTTGGGCCACCCCTGGGTGACACTGGTGGCCCCAAGGAGGTTCATGGTTGGGTTTGGGCCACCACAAGGTGACACCAGTGTCCTCAGTTGGGTCTTAAGGGAAATCTTGGAGACCCCGAGGTGACACTGTGTCCCCACCCGCGCTCTCTGGGGACACAGTGTCCCCAGTGACCCCTCAGGTGTCCCCACAAGACTCCCTGGGGACAGGGATGGGGACGGGGGGACGTCCCTGCCATGTCCCCGCGGTGTCACCTGCTTGAGCTCGGCCACCGTGAAGCGGTTCATGCGCCGCAGCTTCTTCTTGGACAGTTTGGGGACCTCGGGCTTCTTCTCCTGCGGGGACAATGCAGTGACACTGGGGGGACACGGGGGTGACACCAGGGGGACACCCCCCTGTCCCATGTCCCCATATCCCCAGTTTCCCCATGATATCCCCAGTGTCCCCATGTCCTCCCAGTGTCCCCAATATCCCCATTGTCTCCATGTCCCCAATATCCCCATTGTTTCCATGTCCCCAGTGTCCCTGTGTCCCCCCATGTCCCCAGTATCCCCATGATGTCCCAATGTTCCCATGTCCCCACCCCTGGTGTCCCCACGGTGCCACCTGTCCCTCCATGTCCCCGGTGTCCCCCATGTCCCCAGAGTCCCAAATTTCCCCATGTCCCCCATTGTCCCCAGTATCCCCCAATGTCCCCAGTGTCCTCATGTCCCCCCATCCCCCATGTCCCCCTGATGTCCCCCAGTGTCCCCATGTCCCTATGACGTCCCCCTGTCCCCGCCATGTCCCCACTGTCTCCCCTATCTCCATTGTCCCCATGATGTCCTCAAGTCCCAGTGTCCCCATTTTCACCTGCTCGTCCTCGTCACTCTCCTCCCCGCTGCCCCGTTGTCCCTCGTCCTGTCCCTTCTTCTTGGGGACGGTGGCACTTTCGGGTCTGTCCCCTTTGTCCGGCTCCTTCTCCTTGTCCTTCTTCACCTCGTCCGTCAACTGGGGGAGGGTGACACCCATGGGTGCTGCCACCCCCCCACCCAGGGGTGCCCTCCCCAAGGTGCCACCACCCCAAATGTTACCCCGAAAGTGACCAAAATCACCTTAAAATGAACAATCCGTGACCCATGGGTGACACTCGGGGTCACCCCAGGGTGTTGTCACCCCCTCCCCAGCACCCATAGGTGCCCCTCCCACCCATGGGTGCCCCGCCATGGGCATCGCTTTAAATAAAACCATCTGAAATTGCCCCCAAAATGGACAATTTGTCACCTGGGGGTGACACTGGCTGACACTTGGGGTCACCCCAGGGTGTTGTCACCCCCCACCCCAGCACCCATGGGTGCCCCCCCCACCCATAGGTGCTCCCCGCCCCACCTTGAATCACCTTAAAAGCCTCAAAAATCCTCTTAAAAAAGACGAAATTGGGGTCGAAAATTTGGGGCTCCTCGGTGACGTATTCGATCTCCAGGGGGGGGTCGGGGTCCCCCTGGGTGGGGGTCGGGGTGGGGGGGGGGGAGGGCCGGCCCCTCCCCCGCTGCGGCTTCTTCTTCTTCTTGCGGTTGCGGCGCTTGCGGGTTCGCTGGGGGGGGACAAGGGACGTTATGGGGACATTATGGTGACAACAGGACCCCCACCCATGGGTGACAGTGGGGACACTTTGCGGGCACCCTGAGGTGACACTAAGGGGGGGGACAAGGGGACATTATGGGGACATTGTGGGGACAGTGAGACCCCCCCCACTTCGGGACACATTGGGGTGACACTGGAGTGGTCTTGGGGACAGTTTGGGGACACCTTGAGGTGACACTGGGTGCGCTGGGGGGGGACACAAAGGGACATTATGGGGACACTGGGGTGACAGCGACACCCCCACCCATGGGTGACACTGGGGACACTCTGGAGACACCCTGAGGTGACACTGGGCGGGGGACAAGGGGACATTATGGGGACATTTGGGGGGACAGTGAGACCCCCACCCATGGGTGACATTGGGGGGTCTTGGGGACACCCTGAGGTGACACTGGGTAACACTGGGGAGGGGGTGACACTGCAGGGGGCACCTTGGGGACAGTTCAGGGACACAATGATGTGGCACTGAAGGGGTCTTGGGGACACCCTGAGATGACACTGCGGGGGGATGACAAAGGGACATTATGGGGACGTTGGGAGAACAGTGACACCCCCACCCATGGGTGACATTGGGGACACCCTGAGGTGACACTGGGGGGGAGGTGACACTGGTGTCCCCACCTCTTTCTTGGCCCCCCCCGTCTCGTCCTCGCTCTCGGTCACTCGCGGCTCCGTCTCCATCTCGTCATCGGCTGCGGGGACATCGGGGACGTTGGGGACATCGGGGGGGTCAGGGTGCTGCCCACCCCCCTCCCCCCCCGGAACACCCATGGGTGTTGGGGGGAGGGGTCAGTGGAGGTGGGGTGGGACCCAGGAGTTCGAGGGGGACCCAGGTGACCAGCTCTGGGGACAAGGGCCTTGGGGGGGGTCAGGGTGCTGCCCCCCCAACCCAGGAGCACCCATGGGTGCTGTGCTCACCGGGGGCGGGGGGGCCGCTGACCAGCTCCTCTTGCCGACTCTCCTTGAGCTGCAGAATCTTCTCCAGGGCCTGAGGGATGCGGGGGCCGCCCCCCCCCTCCTCACCCTGCGGGGACAGCGGCTCAGGGAGGGACCCAGGCATCCGGGGGGACCCAGGCGTCCGGGGGGACACCCAGGAGATTGGGGGGGAGGGGGACCCAGGCATCCAGGAGCCCCCCCAAGAGGACCCAGGCCTCCGGGAGCCCCCCCACAAAAGGGACCCAGGTGTCCGGGAGCACCCACCTCTCTGTTCTCCTCGCCAGGGGGGGGCGGGGGCCCGCGGGGTCGGGGGGCACCCATGGGTGGGGGGGCACCCATAGGGGTGCTGCCTGTGGGGGGACGCGGCGGGGGGACAGTTAGTGACAAATGTCACCTGGAAGGGTGACAAAGGGCATGGGGGGGGGTCGGGGTGACTCACCGCGGGGGGGCAGGGCAGCGCGGGCACCCATGGGTGCTCCCTCGGGGGGGGGGCGGGCCAGTGGGGGGGCCAGTTTGGCCAGTTCCTGTTGGCGCTCCTGCTCCAGCAGAACGGCCGCCTGGGGGGACACAGGGACATCAGGGGACAGGGGGACATGAGGGGACATTGGGGGACGTGGTGGGGACACAATGATATGGGGACAGGAGGGGACACGGGGGGACACGGGGGGATATAGGGACATCAGGGGACAAGGGAACACCGAGGGGACACAATGATATGGGGACATGGGGACAGGGAGATATGGGGGTACGTGGGGGGACGGGGACACTGGGGAGATTGTGGGGATTGGGGGGGACATGTGGGGGACACAAGGACAGGGATACATGGGGAAGGCCATGGGGACATTTGGGACGCAGGGGGACATGGGGAAACTTGGCACACCGGTGACATGGGGGGCACATTGGGGACATGAGAGACACGGGAGTGACAATGACACAGGGGTGACAGTGAGGTGACAATGACATAGGGGTGACAATGCCATTGTCCCCGTGTCCCCTCACCCGTTTCTGCTGCTCCAGCAGCTCCTGCTCTTTGCTCTTGTCCCCAAATGGCACCTGAGCCTGGGTGGGGGGACACGGGGACACTGAGCACCCCCCAGCACCCATGGGTGCTCCCCAACACCTACAGATGCCCCAGCACCCACAGACTCCTCCCAGCACCCATACACCCCCCAGCACCCACAGAACCGCCCAGAACTCTTGGGTGCCTCCCACCCCCCGCTCCAGACCCCCTCAAACTGACCTCCCTGGGTTACCCCCCCACCCATGGGTGCCCCCCAGACTCCCCTCGAATCGACTTCCCCGCGTCCCCCCCACCCATGGGTGCCCCCCCACACTCTCAGACGCCCTTAACCCCCCCAAACTGACCTCACCCCGGGTCCCCCCCACCCATGGGTGCCCCCCCACCCATGGGTGCCCCCCCACCTGCCCCTCCTGGCGCAGCAGCGCCACCTGCTGGTGCCCCAGCATCAGCCACTCATCCTCCGCCATCCCCCTCCCCCAGCTTGGGGGGCGCCGGGGAGTGGGGGGCAGCACCCCGACCCCCACCCCAAAGCTCAACCTCAGCGGGGGAGGGGGGAACCCAGTGGGTGCTGCAGGGGGACCTGAGAGGGGGATGGGGGGGCAGGGACCCCCACGGAGCACCCAGTGACCCCCTTAAAACTGGGACCCCCAGAGCACCCAGTGATCCCCCCCCCCAAAAAAAAACTAGGCACCCAATGACCCCCCCACCGCAAAACTGGGACCCCCCAGTATCCCCCTCGCACCCCCCAAACCTCCCACCTGTCCCTCGTCTCCCCCCCAATTTATTGTCCCCCCACCTGTCCCTTGTCCCCCTCCTCGGGGCGCAGCACAGGGCGACTCAACACGATCCCGGTCTGGGGGGGTGACAAAGTGACATTGGAGACCCCCCCAGGGGACATTGGGGACCCTCCTGGGGACCCAGGGACATTGGGGACACCCCCAAGGGATTTGGGGACATTGGGGACACTGGGATCTGGGGACAACCCCAAGGGGGGGACATTGGGGACTAGGAGGGGGGACACTTTGGGGACCCCCCTGGGGACACTGGGACTTGGGGACACCCCCAAGGGGGGGACACAGGGGATTGGGGCAGATATTGGAGACCCCCCCAGGGGATTTGGGGACACTGTGGACACCCCCAGGGGACCAAGGTGGGGGGCAGGGACCACTGAGCCCCCCCAGGTGACAAGGGAGGTGACGTTGGGGACACCGTCCCCCCCACCTGCAGCGTGTAGTTCTGCAGCCGCTCCAGCAGCTCCTCCCGAGACCCTGGGGGGGGAAACGGGGGCGTCAGGGAGCCCCAAATTCTGACTCGACCCCCCCAAAACCCCCCTCCCCCACTGAACACCCCGATTACCCCCTGACCCCCCCCAATTACCACCTGAATCCCCCCAAATGTCCCTCAGGGACCCCCCCAAACCCGGTGTGTCCCCCCCATACACACACCCCATGGGTCCCCCAGGCTCTTCCTTCACCCCCAAATTCCCCCAGGACCCCCCATGTCCCCCAAATTCCCCCCAGGGCAGCCCCAGACCCCTCACGATCCCCAGACCCCCTATGTCCCCCAAATTCCCCTCAGCCCCCTCCAGACCCCCCATGTCCCTCAGATCCCCTCCTGTCCCCCGAATTCTCTTCAGAGACCCCCAGATCCCCCCCACGTCCCCTAAATCCCCTCAGACCCCGCCCGGTTCCCTCACATCCCCCCCCCGCTCAGGCCCCGCGCTCCCGTTCCCGCCTCCCCGTGTCCCTCACCCTGCGCGGGGGCTCCGATCCCGGCCAGTGTCGCCTGCAGCTCGGCCGGGGCCCAACTCGAGTACGGGGGCAGCTCCCCCGGCCCCCCCGGGCCCGGGCCCGCTCCGGCCGCCGCCTCCGCTCGCTGCTCCGCCGCCATCTTGCCGCCGCCGCCGCGCGGGAGCCCGCCGGCCAATCAGCGGGCGGGCCAACCAGCGAGCCGCCAATCAGCGCCCCGGGTTCCTCAGCGGAAAGGCGGGGATTGTACGCCCGACCGTCCAATCAGCGAGGGGAGGGCGAGCCGCCAATCAACGCCCGCTTCCCAAGCGGAGAGGCGGGGACTGCGCCCCGCGACGGGCCAATCAGCGGCGGCCAATCGGCGCTCGGCACCGCCCCCTTCTTTGCGGTCTTTGGCCCTGGGACCCGGAGCCTAATTTGCATGGCCACGCCCACTCGGCGCCCTCGGTCACGGGGAAGCCCCGCCCCTCCATATAGCCCCGCCCCTATGGGCGGTCCAGCTTCCTGGGGCTCCGCCTCCTGGGGGGCGTGTCCCGCTCTCAGGCCCCGCCCCTCAGGCTGTGGGCGTGTCCTCCCCATCCCGAGGATGGGACAGGGGGGACACGGGGACATTGAGGGAGACATGGGAACATTGGGCGGGATATTGGGGGGACATTGGGGGACATTTGGGGATATGGGGACATTGGGGGGGATATGGGGGGACATGGGGATATTGAGGGGGATATGGGGACATTGGGCGGGATATTGGGGGGACAGAGGGACATGAGAGACATTGGGGGACATTTGGGGATATGGGGACATTGGGGGGGATATGGGGACAAGGAGGACATTGGGGGACAGGGGGACATTGGGGGGGACACGAGGACATATGGGGACATGGGGAAGTTGGGGAGCACTGCCACCTTGCCTCTTTAAAGTCATTTTTTAACCCCAAACCCATCCTTTTTGGGTTTGAGAACCCTTTAAAAACAGAACTCCGGGGGTTTTTAGCGCTGGAAGGTCCTCGGTGTCGCACCCCCAAGCCGCTCGCTGCCCTGGGGACGGCCCAAAAGAGCAGAAATGACCCTTTCTACCCCAAAATGACCTGTTTGTGGGGCCCAACACTTGTGGCTGCGGGTGAAAACATTGATTTTTTTTGCCTTTTTTAGCTGTTTTTGGCAGTTTCTACCCGCTGTACCCCCCTTCGGAGGAGCTGAACGTGGACTACGAGAGTTTCTACAGCTTGTTTTGTGGGAAAAATGGTTTTTGTGGGAAAAAAGGCTTTTTTTGTCACAAAAAGCTGAAGCCGCTGTGAAAACAGGGAACACGTTCCGTACCTGGCGGGGCTGGGACGCGATCTCGTCAGTTGGCGCTTCGTTAATTTGCTGCTTAATTACCAGCCCTCGTTGCAGCCCCGTCCTCAGCGGCTTCAGCTTCTCTGACCTTCGGGTGTGATTTGGAGTAAAAACCAGGAAAATGGGGCCCGGGGAGTGAGATCCCGTCATTTCTGTCCCTTGGGCCACCCAGGATTTGCTGAAAAATCTTTTTTTCTCCCCAAAAAGCTGCTCGGCGTGGCGGCTCAGCCCCAGCCATTCACCCATTTCAGCGCTTCTCACCCCAAACAAAACGCTGCTTTTCCCAGCAGGGATCAAAAAAGCGCTTTTTTCTGCTTTTTGGAGCATTTCCAGCTTTTTTTTTTTTTCTTTTTTGCACCTGCAAAAACCCCCTTTTTCCTCCCCCCCCTTTTCCCCCTCAATGCCTCATCCTGCCTCAGTTTCCCTCCTAAACCAGCCAGTTTTGGGGGATTCGGGGGGAATTTGGGGGGGTTCAAGGGGGTTCCGACCGGAGCAGCCGGCGTCTCGTTACCTCTTAATTACCCAAACCCCGAGGATTTAACCACCCGCTGCCGGGTATTTTTTCCGGGGCGGTTTCCATTTTCCGCTCTGGGAGGGGGTGTTTCCCCCACTTTTCCCCCTCCCGGGAATTTTTCCAGCGCAATTTTGACATTTCTTTAAATCCAATCAAGACCAACCCGCGTTTCCCGGGGGGAGGAAACGGGGGCGGCGGGTGAGACGGAACCAGAGCGCGGGTAACGGCGTTTCCGCCCCAAACCAGGGCGGGTGCTGATTTTTTGGTGGTTTCGGTGGTTTTTTGGTGGGTTTTCGGTGGTTTTTCGCCGGGAAGCGGCCGCGCGGGGTGGGGCCTGTGCTGACGCCGCAGGACGGGACGGGGACGGCAACGGGACGAACGGCTGCGCCGGGAGGACCAATTTCGTGGATTCCGGGTGGAATTTTATCCGGTGAGACCCCACTGGGGACACATACACACACACACGGGGCTGAATTTGGGGTTTTTTCTGGGGAATTTGGCCCTTTTTCCCCGTTTGGACGCTGGGGGCGGCTCTTTGCTGCGGTTCCGGATGGTTTGTGTCCCCGTCAATTCCCGTCCGGGGGGGGGGAAATTCCGCCCTTTTTCCATGAAACGCCCCCCTGGGCGCTTCCCCCCCAGCTGCGCGTTCGGTTTGTGTTTTTCCAGCTTAAAACAGCCCTGAAATCCCCAAAACAGCCGTTTCTGGGGAGAACACCCGGCTCCCGCTCCAGGTTCTTTCCAGGGGAACAATTTTTAAGCTCAAACGAGGGATTTACGGATGATTTTACACCAAAAAAAATGCATTTTTGAGGGCGGAACCGGAGCCAACTCCCACCAGCCGCTTTTCCTGCTTTTTAACACTTTTTCCCCCTTTCCCTTGCGGTTTCGGTTTGTGGGGAAACTGAGGCGCGGGGGGAGGGGCCGGTTTCCCACCGTTTCCTCCTCCGACTTCTCCTCTTGGGATTTTCCTGATCCGTGAAAATAATTTATCATCTAAACTATCATTTAAATTATTTTGATGATCCTCCATAGTCTCCGCCAACCAAAATTCCGATTTTCTGACTCTCCGACCGGCAGGAATTTTGGCAAACGCGGCTGCGCCGTCACCGTCTCCCCCCCCAGGGTGTTTCAGGCCCTCGTTAATCCACCCGGATTAATTAACGACGCCGAATTCTGCGCTGTCAGGATTTTCGCTGGGGCAGAGGCGCCGGGATTACCGGGATTACCGACACACGCCGTGTTTTTCAGCACCGAAAAGATGCAATTTTGGGGGAAAAACAACGTGACTAAAGCGAGAAGCGATGGTTGTTTTAGCGGCAGCGGCTCAAACCGTCTCCAAACCACTTTTCAATTCAGTTTTGTCTCCGCAGTTGGTGGCAAATTGGAGCCGGTTTTATAAAACATGGAGCGAGGGGTTTTTTCCCAGAAAATTGGCGCCAAAGGCCGAATCTCCACTCACTGGTTTGAAAAACCAATGCGCGGGCGTTTGACCCTTTTGCTGTCATCTCCCAAGCTTGTTCGTCACGTTATCATCCCCAAAAATGCCCTTTTTTTCACTTATTCCTTCCCACAGCCGGGAAATTGCGCCCAGAACGGAAGGTGCCAAGTGTCAGAGTGGGATAAACGCACCTAAAGCTCGGGAAAAGAACCAAATTCCTCCCCCTCCGGCCTTCAGCTCCGGGATTTTCTCTTTTCGCTCATTGTTGGGTGGGGCTGAGTGGGAATCCAAACGACCCGTCTTTTTTGGGTTCCAAAAGCTGTTTTCCAGCACTTTGGCTCCTTTATCCCCGCAAACCCTCTTGGGTTTCCCCCCAGACGCCTGCATTTAATTACGCGACTTATCTCGTTAGCAATAACGCGGCCAACGAACTTTGGGGAGGGAGAAGCGGCGCCTGGAGTTAATTTCCTGGGCCATGCTGATGTGTCGAGCGTCTCCATCCTCTTAGAATTTGGTTTTAAGTGTTGGGGTTTTTTTAATTTCACAGATTATTGAGGATCGCGGAGCTCGAGGGAGCCCAAATCCTTGTGTTTGGTTTGGGAGAGCGTTGTGAGGATGTTGGCCAAGGCGCTGCCATCCTGTTAGAGCTTGGTTTTAAGTGTGTTTTTTGTTACATTTCACAGATTATTGAGGATCGCGGAGCTCGAGGGAGCCCAAATCCTTGTGTTTGGTCCGGGAGAGCGTCGTGGTGCGGAGATGTCAGCCAAGGCGCCAATCTACCTGAAGCGAGGCAGCCGGAAGGGCAAGAAGGAGAAGCTGCGGGACCTGCTGTCGCGGGACATGATCAGCCCGCCGCTGGGCGATTTCCGGCACACCATCCACGTGGGTGGCGCGGGCGACACCTTCGGCGACGTCTCCTTCCTGCAGGGCAAGTTCCACCTGCTCCCACGCGCCTGCGCGGAGCCAGAGCCGCCGCCAGGCCTCACCAGGACGGCCACGCTGAGCGGCCGCCCTGCGGCGCCGTCGCCGCTGCTCAAAAACGCCGTGTCGCTGCCCGTCATCGCGGGGCCGCGCGCGCTCACGCTGCCACCCGCGCCGCCCAAACCGCCACGGCTGCACCTGGACGAGAAGGCGCCAGGACGGGCCGGCGGGGAGGACGACGGCGTTGGCGTGGAGCCGTTTCCGGCACCCTGGAGCGTGGCCGGCGCGGCCAACGGCGTCACCGAGGACGGACGCAGCGCCGGGCCACCCGTCCTGCCAGCCGCCGGCTCCCTCCTGTCCCTGCACGTGGACCTGGGCCCGTCCATCCTGGACGACGTTCTGCGCGTGATGGACGAACACCACGAGATCCCCACGTGAGGGCGCCGGGAGGTAAACACATTACAAATAGCCATCGTTATTATTATTATTATATTAATTTATTATTATTACTTTTATTATTTACGCATTATTCTATTATTATATATTATGTTATAGATTATATTATTATTTATTTTTATATATTATTATGTTATATTATTCTTGTTATTATTATTACTTTTATTATTTTATTATTATTTACGCATTATTGTATTATATATTATTATGTTATATTATTATACTGTTGTTATTATTTCAGTGTTTTTTCTCCGCAACAGCTCTGGAATCCCAGCGAGTTTGGTGCAAGCCGCCACGGTTCCCATCGCAGAGCCCGTTCGGCCAACGAGTCATCGAGCGTTTCTCCCCCCGCCCACGCAGGGAGGGAACGAAATAAAATTCAAAACGACCCCGAGAGGAAACGGGATTTTGTCGCCGCTTTGCCTGGATCGACTCATCGTAGCAGCGGATCCAACCGGCAAAAAAACGGGACTCGGCGCCGTTAGGAACGTTCGCTGGGCCACACGGGGTGAAACAGCGACGGGGGAATTGCCAAACGTTCCAGTCGGGAGGATTTGGGGGTTTTTTTGATTGTTTTTTCACACGAAGAGGGTTGGTCAGGGTGAATCCAACCCCCGGCATCGTCGCCGTGACCTCACACATCCAGGGAATTTTTAAAACGCCGCAAAATGGAGAATTTTGGTGACGTGGCAAAAGGCTCCATGGGGCGTTAATGTTGCAAAGAAGCTAAAAAAACCCCTTTGGGGCTGAATTTTGGCGACCGGGTCCACGGCCGGAGCGCAGGTGTGGGAGGTAAAGGAACATGAAGCCCTTGAGGGATTTAAAAAAAAAAAAAAAAAAATTAAAAAACCAAAAGAACCTGGAAACGCCGGTTCTACCGCGTCAGGGTGAAAGACCCACTGGGGTTTTCATTCCGCGGCGCCAGATTGAGGACAAGAGGCGCCTGTTGGGCTCCGCAACAGCCTCAAACCTCGTTCCCCGCCGCCCTCGTTAATTAATGGCCTTGTTTGGACCCATTTCTGGTGGTTCCAGCCCCGGAGTCGCCCCGCGGGGGGAACTGAGGCGGCTCTGGGGGAACACGCTGATTTTTTGCCTGTTTATTTATTTCTGTCACCAACTGCTCGTTTGTGCCAGTATCGTTAATTAACGAGTCACTAACGAGCTCTTAGCTCGTCCCCACACCATTGCGTCCCAGCATCATTTGTCATTAATTTATCCTGACAATGACGTATTTTGATGGGGGACGTGCCTCAGTTTCCCAATCCCTTCCATACGCCATTGGTCAAACAACTGGAGGGAGGAAAAAAACCCGGAATGGGCCATTTTGGGTGGTTTTCAGAGCATTTAGCTTGGTTTTTTATGTGGCCCCGTTGTGCTGATGAGGCTGCGCTTGTTTTCATGGATTTCGTCTTAATTAGTGAATTAAACGGAGCTGGGGATGGTGATGTTTGAGTTTGCTGCCCCAACACCTGTCCCTAATTATGGTCATTAATTACAAAACCTCAATGAGAGTCTAGGCAACAACTTCCCTGCATTTCCAGTTTCCACCAAAACGGCCCAAATTCCCTTTTCTTTCCTCCAAATCTGCAAGATTTGCAGTGAAAAGATCACTTTAATTTGCCTTTATTTGATATAAACCACCTGAAATTATCCCAGTCTTTTTAATTTTTTTTTTCCCAGCACCATTTTGGCTGGAAAAAAAAAAAAAAGTAATTTATTTGATTTTTAGCTCTTTATCAGCAATAAAATCCCTGGGGGCTCCCCCTGCTCTCCGCCCTGTGGGGGGAACTGTGAGATCTCTGGTTAATTCAGGTTGGGTAAAAAGGGAAAAAAGCTCAAAAACGTGCGTTTTCGACACGAATTTCTAGAGAAACGGCGGCTGAGGGGGGAGGGTTGGGGCGCAGCACCAAAAGCGGTCGGGAATCCCAATAGAGACTAAAGGTCTCCATGTGAATATGGAGATATAAATATATTTATATTACTACATCCCTTCCCTCCCATTCCGAGCCTCATTTTCCCTCCCCCATTTTCTTCTTGCACCCTCCCCCTGCCCCATTTCCCGATTTTTCCCCTTTTCCCTTCGCTTTCCTCGCCCACACCCCATTCTCCTCCACCTCCATTTCCCCCCCTCAGCTCTACCCACCACAGGCGGGGGGACACGACCCTTTTCCTTCCCCTCAGACCTTCATTTTTCACGTTTAACCCCGCTCCGTCTTGCCCCTCGTTCTCCCCCCGTCCCCTCTCACCTCCCATTCCCTCCCCGCCCCTTTTCCTCTCATTTTTCCCCTCACTCGCCTTCCCCGTCGCGTTTCTCTTCAGCCTCCGCCATTTTCGCGCCTCTCCCGCCTCAGCTTTTTCCCGCCTTTCGCGCTGCGCATGCGCGGGGGGCGCTTTGCGCATGCGCCGACGCAAGGCCGGGAAGGTGCCACTGCGCATCCTCACACGGCGGGGGTAATTGCGCTTCTGCGCAGGCGCAAAGCGGCCGCTCCCCCCGCCGCTCCCCCGGCCGCACATGCGCGTTGAGGGGGCGCAGGGCCCCGGCGGCGGAGGGAAGATGGCGGCGGTGGTACAGAATGTGGTGAAGCTGTAAGTGCGTTTTGTGTGTGTGTTGTGGGGCGTGTGTGTGTGTGTTTGTTTGTCCCCCCCCGCCGTGGGGGGGGAATGGCGCGGCCCGGCGCGGGTTCCCCTCTGGGCCCAGCGCCGGCGGGCGGGACCAAGTGGGCGGGGGGGGGGTGGTGGGGGGGACGCGCTCATTGTTCGGGGGGAACTTTTTTTGGGGGGGTGGGGGAGGAGTTCTGTGAGGGGAAACCCCCCCCGTATGGCGCTTATAGAGGATATAGGGTGGGGTCCCCTGAGAGGGGGGTCTGTAGAGGCCAGAGCGTGGGGGTTCCCCCGTATCGCCCCGTGAGAGTGTCCTACAGCGCCCAAAGGCGGGGGGGATCTATACATCCCTATAGATCCCTCTGAGAGGGTCCTATAGAGGCTAAAGCGGGGAGTTTATCGCTATACATCCTTGTGAGAGGGTCTTGTAGATCCCAGGGGGTGTGCGTACCCCTGTAGGGCTCTTTGTAGGGGGGGTGGAATTTCCCCCTGTGTGTTCGTGGGAAGGATCCTATAGATGCTATAGGATAGTTATTTTCCCCGCAGGCTGGGCGAGCAGTACTACCGCGACGCCATGGAGCAGTGCCACAGCTACAACGCGCGGCTCTGCGCCGAGCGCAGCGTGCGCCTCCCGTTCCTGGACTCGCAGACCGGGGTGGCCCAGAGCAACTGCTACATCTGGATGGAGAAACGGCACCGGGGGCCCGGTGAGAACCCCCAAAAACCACCCCCTGTACCCCCAAACACCCCCCGAACCCCCCAAAACACCCACAGCCCCCCCTGCACCCCCCAACCCACCCAGAGCAACTGCTACATCTGGATGGAGACACAGCACGGGGGGCCAGGTCTGTGGGGACACGGGCACCGTTTGGGGTATTTTGCGGTAATTTCGGGTTATTTTATGCAGGTTTGGCCGCAGGGCAGCTCTACCCGTACCCGACTCCAGGGGCCCAGGTGCCGTTTAGGGTGATTTGTGGTAATTTTGTGTGTTTTTCGCAGGTTTAGCGGCCGGGCAGCTCTACTCGTACCCCGCGCGGCGCTGGAGGAAGAGACGTCGCGCTCACCCGCCCGAGGATCCCAGACTGGCCTTTCCCACCATCAAACCCGGTACGGACGAGCTTTTACTCATTAGCGGCTTTTCCTTTTAATTATTTCTCTTTTCTCTTTTATTTGCCGCTTCCTTTTTGTCTTTATTATTTCCGTTTTAAGATTTCATTTAGTGTTTCTCTTTCATTCTCTTCCTTTATTATTTCCTTTTTTTCTTTTACTTATTACACACCCTTTTTAAAATTTATTTTTAGTTTATTTGCTTTAATTCCTGTTTGTGCTGTGAGGTGGATGCACACGTGGAGAAGCCAGTGCCATTGCCACCAGACGTGTTTTTTAAATTTATTTTTAATTTTTTAAATGTTTTCCTGTCAGGAGCAGACACAGGTGTGAAGAAGGATGGTTTTATTTCAATTTATTTTTAATTTTTTTAATGTTTTCCTGTCAGAAGCGGACGCGGGAGTGAAGAAGGAGGGCGCGCTGCCTGCAGACGGCAGCAGCCTGGAGGCACTGCTGCTGCACACGGACGCATTTATTTTTAATTTTTTTGTTTTAATTGCTGTTTTCCTGTCAGAAGCAGACAGAGGTGTGACGAAGGATGGTTTTATTTTAATTTATTTTAAATTTTTTGAATATTTTCCTGTCAGAAGCGGACACGGGAGCGAAGAAGGAGGGCGCGCTGCCTGCGGACGGCAGCAGCCTGGAGGCGCTGCTGCTGCGCACGGACGCGTTTATTTTTAATTTTTTTTGTTTTAATTGCTGTTTTTCTCTCCGAAGTAGACACAGGTGTGAAGAAGGATGGTTTTATTTCAATTTATTTTTAATTTTTTTAATGTTTTTCTGTCAGAAGCAGACGCGGGAGTGAAGAAGGAGGGCGCGCTGCTTGCAGACGGCAGCAGCCTGGAGGCGCTGCTGCTGCACACGGACGCGTTTATTTTTAATTTTTTCTTTTAATTGCTGTTTTCCTGTCAGAAGCAGACAGAGGTGTGAGGAAGGATGGTTTTATTTCAATTTATTTTTAATTTTTTTAATGTTTTCCTGTCAGAAGTGGACGCGGGAGTGAAGAAGGAGGGCGCACTGCTTGCGGACGGCAGCAGCCTGGAGGCGCTGCTGCTGCGCACGGACGCGTTTATTTTTAATTTTTTTTTGTTTTAATTGCTGTTTTTCTCTCCGAAGCAGACACAGGTGTGAAGAAGGATGGTTTTATTTTAATTTATTTTTAATTTTTTTAATGTTTTCCTGTCAGAAGCGGACGCGGGAGTGAAGAAGGAGGGCGCGCTGCCTGCGGACGGCAGCAGCCTGGAGGCACTGCTGCTGCGCACGGACGCGTTTATTTTTAATTTTTTTTTGTTTTAATTGCTGTTTTTCTCTCCGAAGCAGACACAGGTGTGAAGAAGGATGGTTTTATTTTAATTTATTTTTAATTTTTTTAATGTTTTCCTGTCAGAAGCAGACGCGGGAGTGAAGAAGGAGGGCGCGCTGCCTGCGGACGGCAGCAGCCTGGAGGCGCTGCTGCTGCACACGGACGCGTTTATTTTTAATTTTTTTTTGTTTTAATTGCTGTTTTTCTCTCCGAAGCAGACACAGGTGTGAAGAAAGATGGTTTTATTTTAATTTATTTTTAATTTTTTTAATGTTTTCCTGTCAGAAGCGGACGCGGGAGTGAAGAAGGAGGGCGCGCTGCCTGCGGACGGCAGCAGCCTGGAGGCGCTGCTGCTGCGCACGGACGCGCTGGACAAGCGGGCGCTGCCGGATCCGCGCGGCGACGACGACGCGGCCGAATTCCCCGGGGCCAACAGCCGCGCCAGGAAGGTAACAACACAATATCCCCCTTTTTTACCTCAAAAAACCGGCTCCCCGAGTTCCCCGGGGCCAACGGCTGCGCCAGGACGGTACCCAACAACACACAATATCACCTGATTTCACCCAAAAAATACGCCCCCCGAGTTCCCTGGCACCAACAGCTGCGCGCGCAAGGTGCCCCAGACACAATTCCCTCCGTTTTTACCCCAAAAATTGGGAAAACGGGCATGTTTTCCACACACTGCCTCATCCCCTGGGGGTTTTGCCGCTTCACAATCCAGAGACTCCGCTCGTGACTGAAAAGGGAGGTTCTGGCCCCAAAATTCAGGGAAAAAAGGAGTTACTGGAACCAAAATTCAGGGTAAAGGAGTTTCTGGACTCAAAGTTCAGGGAATTTCTGGCCCAAAAATTAAGGAAAAAAGGAGTTACAGGAACCAGAATTCAGGAGGAAAAGGGAGTTACAGGAACCAGAATTCAGGAGGAAAAGGGAGTTATAGGAACCAGAATTCAGGAGGAAAAGGGACTTATAGGAACCAGAATTCAGGAGGAAAAGGGACTTATAGGAACCAGAATTCAGGGGCAGGGAGATCCTTCCCTGAAAATATTGCGGTGTCATTTTGCTACAACCCCACATTTTTTCCCCTTTCCTGCACTTTTCCACCTGAATCGTTTTCCCGACCCTCGTCTCTTTTACCCTTTTCTTCGTTATTATTTCTCCGAGCGCCTTTGCGCCGCGTCGGGCCCTTTGGTGACTTATTTTTGCAGCATAAATGACTTTTCTTTTTGACAAAACATCCCAAATCCCGTGTCCCTCCCCAAAAGGTCCTTCCTCCTCCAGGTTGGAAACGGCTGCCGAAAAACCCCGTTTTTCCCCTTTTTTTCCCTTGTATTTCTCTCTGATGACCCTTTTGTTGTTGTTTTCCCAGCGGATTCTGGAGCCGGAGGATTTTTTGGACGACCTGGATGACGAGGATTACGAGGAGGACACGCCGAAGCGGCGCGGGAAGGGCAAGGCCAAGGTCAGCGCCTCGTTTGGGGCAAATTCTACCAAATCGGTGACGTTACCGGCACCAAAACATCCCCAGACGCGTCTTTCAAACCTCGTTTTGGGGCAAAACCAGGATATTTTTAACCCTGAGGGCTCGGATAAGTCGTGTTCTTAGTCGCTAACGAAGCTTTAATCACCAAAAAGCCACCGGGAGGGCGGGAGGAAGATTCGAAGCGGATTTTCCCCGTCCCAAAGTTGAAAAAATTGCCAATTCCGAGGGGTTTGGGCGATTCCTCGCGTTCTGTGCCTCATTTCCGCAGGTCCCCACAGTGTGGCGCTGCGGAATCGCCTTTTCCTCCCAGATCACCCTCCCCGCAGCCTTTTCCCATCCCGATTTTTCCCTAAAATTGGATTTTTTCCCCCTTTATTTCACCCAGGGCAAAGGCGTCGGGGGCGCTCGCAAGAAGCTGGACGCCGCGATCCTGGAAGATCGAGACAAACCTTACGCTTGCGACAGTGAGTTTTATAGCCGTTTCCTCGCTTTTGTGGAGCTGGGCTGCGTCTGTTTTTAAACCCATTGGTTCATCCGCTGAAATTTGGGCTTTAAACCCCCAAAAACGATGATCTACGCACGCAGGGGGAGGGTGTTTTTCAACTCTTCCTCTGCCAGCTGAAGACATTTGGGTTTTTTCCACGGGAATGCGGCGCTTTGACCCCAAATTAAGGGTCGAGCGTCCCCCGCGTCACATGAAAATGAGGATAAACCTCTCCCGGTTTTGCAAAAAAAAAAAAAAAAACCAAAAAGTTAAAAAACGGCCTCTCCCGCTTTCCCCGGTGTCCGTCAAACTGGTTTCCAAGCCCCACCGTGTCCTGCTCTGGCTAAAAAAATCTCCTTTTTGCGAAGAAAAATTGTATTTCCTTTTCCGCGAGCCGATTCTTCTTTCTCCCCTCCCTCTTCCTCCTCAAAACGGGTCCGTTTTCGCCCCAAAAAGCGCTGGTTTTGAGGGCAAACAGTGCCAAAAAGGGGCCGGTGAGGCTTGGAAACCACCTTTCTCTGTCCTTCCTGCTGTCCTGCCGCTGCCTCTGCCCCGAAACCCCAAAATCGTGCTTTTCCGCCTCGTTTGCTCTGATTTGCAGCGTCCGCCTGTCTCTGTGTGTGTTTCTCACGACTCTCTTTCTGTGTTTCAGACACTTACAAACAAAAGCATTCCTTGAAACCTCCCGACCGAGGTAGTTCGCTCTCTGTCTGCTCGTTTTACTCCTTTTCCGCCTTTTCCTTCTCCTCAAAACCAGGATTTTGGCCCCGAATTGGCCTCGGAGGTGGCGGGCGGGGAGTGGGGGGGGACCAGGCCCCTTGGCAAACACTAATGCGGATTAAACCCCCCGCTGCGCTGCAGAACGCAGCAAAAACACACTTTTTCCACTCAAAACCTTCCCAAACAAACAGTAATGCGGATTAACCCCCCGCCGCGCTGCGGAACACAACCAAAACACGCTTTTTCCACTCAAAACCTCACCCCGGGTCGCTAATCCCCACCCCGCGCTGTGGCCTTTGGATGCAGAAAGTGCGTCGGTGCTGCTTTGGGGTTTAAAAAAACAATGGTGTTGTGAGGGGAAAAACCACCATTTTGTGGAAAAAAAAGTAGTTTTTTGCTAAAAAAACCCAACTTGGGAACAACCCCAACTTTTTGAGGAAAAAAACAGCTGTTTGTGGGAAAAACACACACCTTTTTGTGAAAAAACACACGCCTTTTTGTGAAAAAACACATACCTTTTTGTGAAAAAGACCATGCCTTTTTGCCAGAAAAGCACCTTTTTGCTTTAAAATAAGCCCTGAAATGGGCCGAGTGGGGGGGATTTTTGCGAATAAACCTGGCGAAAATCCCCAATTTTCGTCGCCGTCTGCAGGAGCGAAACCCGAGCCGTGTTTTGCCGCCTCCCGCCCGCTGCTTTTGGGGGCAAAAAGGGCGATTTGGCGACTCGGCGGGGGGTCACGGCCGAGCGGCGCGTGGCTGCTCACGGGGCCGACCCCGTGACGCCCCCGATCGGGTCCAAAACGCTGGAATTTGGTGTAATAACCTTGTAATTGCTGTTTTTTTCGGGTCGTTCCCCCCCCCGCCGCGTTGGCCGGCGCTGAGAATTTGCCGCAAATCCCTTGATCCGGGTGGAATTTGGGGCTTTTAGCCCCAAAATACAGCACTGACTGCTTGCATCAGGCTCTTTTTGGGGGCTCCAACCCCCTTTTTGTCTTGTTGGGCTGTTTCCCTCCTTATTTTTAGCCTGGAAATGGTCAAAATATTCCCAAAAAATCTCCCAAATTCAGGAAATCTTGTCCCGAAGTCACTTTTTTTCCTAATTTCCCCGATTTTTGTGGAAGGGCGCGGGGAAAAATAACGGTTCGATGCGTCCGTCGTGCTCTGGAAATGCCCTTTTTGCTCTTTTTTGGGGGATTTTACACCAAAATGGCCTTGAGGTTGGCGCCGGCTTCATGCTTGTCCTGCCTGCGCCTGTATTGGGGTAAAAAAAAGGGATTTGGGGGTCTCCTGCGCAAAAAAAGGTGGAATTTCGGTCCGTTGCCAGCCAGGGAAGGTCCTTGGGGCCTCCAAGGGCTCTTGGAGAGTAAAAAACCCCAATTCCCTAAAAACTGAGGCGAAAAACGGGGAAATCGCTGATATTTGGGTCAGGTCGGAGGAGCCGAGTGAGCGCGAGAAGCCCAGAAATCCCCCCAAAAACCCCATTTTTCCCTTTTTTTTCACCTGGGATTTTTCCCCGGCTGCCTCAGGAGATGATTTTTTGGGTGGGAAACACCCTTTTCGGCTATTTTCCCTGCGTGGTTTTGCTGCAAAGCCGCGTTTAATGAGCCGCCCTTTCCCCAAACCCGTGTGTTTCAGCCCCGCGATCCCGCTCCGTCGAGCGGTTTTAACAAACCCCATGATCCAAACAAATAGAAAAACGCGTTGAATTTTTGGGCGGTTTCAGGAGCCGCGTCCGGGGGGCCCTTGGACAACTCTGGGTGTGGGAATCGCTCCTTTTTGGGGTAAAAACTCCGATTTTCCACTGTTTTTTCCGCAGTTTGTGGGAAGCGCTACAAGAACCGGCCGGGGCTGAGTTACCACTACGCGCACTCGCACTTGGCCGAGGAGGAGGGCGACGACAAGGACGACTCGCAGCCGCCCACCCCTGTCTCGCAACGCTCCGAGGAGCAAAAGTGTGAGCGAAAACGCCTTTTGTGCCCCAAAACCGCCTTCGTTTGCCTAAAACCATCCCTACCCCGCAAAAAAACACCGCAGGAAAACGGCCAAAAAGCCGCAAAATGACCTGCGAGAGTGTTGTTGCACCACGGGTTTTGCCGAAGAGTCGCCACGGATGCCAGAGTTGGCGCCGTGGGGGCGTTTCCCCCTTCCCCCCCCCCCCTTCCCCTCCTCCCTTCCCCCCCCCTTTCCCCCCCTTCCTCCCCCCCCTTTTCCCCCCCCTTCCCCCCCCTTCCCCTCCCTTCCCCCCCCCTTTTCCCCCCGCCTTTCCTCCCCCCTTCCCCCCCCCTTTTCCCCTCCCTTCCCCCCCCCTTTTCCCCCCCCTTCCCCCCCCCCTTTTTTCCTCCCCCCTTTTTTCCCCCCCCCCTTTTCCCCCCCCCCCATTTTTTCCCCCCTTTTTTCCCCCCTCGGCTTCCCGTGTGTTTTTTTCTCTTTTTTTCCCGGTTTTTTCCACGTTTTTGACAGGGAAAATCGTCGTTAATCCCGTTTTTGCCCTTTTTTCAGCCAAAAAAGGCCCCGATGGGTTGGCGCTGCCCAACAATTACTGCGATTTCTGCCTGGGCGACTCCAAGATCAACAAGAAGACAGGGCAGCCCGAGGAGTTGGTCTCGTGCTCCGACTGCGGCCGCTCCGGTAAACGGGGAAAAACCCCCTGGAAAAGGGGCGGGAGAAACGCCCCAAAAAAGGGCGGATTTGGGGCGGGGAGGGGGAACAATGGGGGACTGGGGGGGTGGGGGCTGCCTGTGCCCGTCCCACCTGTCCCCTTGGGTCCCCTCCGGTTCCTGCCTCTCTTTTGTCCCCCCAGTGTCCCCCCATCCCCATTGTCCCCCCATCCCTCAGTGTCCCTCGGTGTCCCCCATTGTCCCCCCTGTCCCCATTGTCCCCCATCCCTCAGTGTCCTGCTGTCCCCATTGTCCCCCCATCCCTCAGTGTCCCCCCGTCCCCAGTGTCCCCCATTGTCCCCCCATTGTCCCCCCATTGTCCCCCCATCCCCATTGTCCCCCCAGTGTCCCTCAGTGTCCCCTTGTCCCCATTGTCCCCCGTCCGAATTGTCCCCTGTCCCGATTGTCCCCCGTCCCCCATTGTCCCCTCATCCCTCGGTGTCCCCCTGTCCCCATTGTCCCCCTGTCCCCATTGTCCCCCGTCCTCAGTGTCCGCTGTCCCCCAGGTCACCCGTCCTGCCTGCAGTTCACCCCGGTGATGATGGCGGCGGTGAAGACGTATCGCTGGCAATGCATCGAGTGCAAGTGCTGCAACATCTGCGGCACCTCCGAGAACGACGTGAGTCACAGCCCCGAAACCGCCGCAATTCACCCCAAAATCGCCCCTGTCCTGTGTGCCCCGAAATCCCTGCGATTCCCCCCGAAACCCCTGCGATTCCCCCAAAACCCCAGCGATTCCCCCCAAAACCTCCATGAGTCCCCCAAAACCTCCATGATTCCCCCCGAAACCCCTGCGATTCCCCCAAAACCCCAGCGATTCACCCCAAAATCACAGCAAAAACTTTTGTGGGAAAATGTCTGTATTTTAATAATCCGTAGGACACAGCGGTGTCTTTTGGGGGGGAAGTCATTGTGCTTTTAGTGTTCCGTAGGGTCTTTTTGGGTGAAAATCTTTGTGGTTTAGTATTTTATAGGACACAGCAGAGTCTTTTTTGGGTGAAAGTCTTCATGTTTTAATAGTTTGTAGGAAACAGGAAAGTATTTTTGGGGAAAAATCTTTGTTTTTTAATAGACTGTAGGACACAGGAGATTTTTGGGTGAAAATCTTCATATTTTAGTATTTTGCAGGACACGGGAGAGTGTTTTGGGGGAAAACCTTTTAATAGTTTGTGGGATGCAAGAGAGTCTTTTTCGGGGGAAATCGTTGTGCTTTTAGGGTTCCGTAGGGTCTTTTGGGGTGAAAATCTCTGTGTTTTAGTAGTTGGTAGGACACAGGAAAGCATTTTGGGGGCTAAAACTTGGATTTTGGGCATTTTTGCAGGACCAGCTGCTTTTCTGTGACGACTGTGACCGTGGGTACCACATGTACTGCCTGACGCCCCCCATGGCCGAGCCCCCCGAAGGTGAGCACCGCCAAAAACCCCCAAATTCACCCCAAAACCCAATTCTGGAGCAAAACCCACAGGATCTGCAATTCCCGTTTTTCTCCTTTTTTTCCGCTCCGCTGGAGAAGCGGAAAAGCCAAAAAAAGGCCCCAAAAATCATCAACGGTGCCCCAAAGTGCCTCCGTTTGGGCTGGAAAAGCCTTTTTTCCCCCCAAAATCCATCACTGGTGTCACTCATACCCCAAAATGCCTCAGTTTTGGCTGAAAAAACCTTTTTTCCCTTCAAAATCCATCACTGGTGTCACTCCTTCCCCAAAATGCTCCGTTTTGGCTGGAAAAGCCTTTTTTCACCCCAAAATCCGTGGCTGACGTCACTCGCACCCCCAAATCTCTGGGTTTTGACCCATTTCGGGTCTTTTCTTCCTCCCTCCTCGTGCCGACTCAGCAAAAAAAAAAAAAAAGCCCCAAAATGGTGCCGCTTAACGATTAATTATCCCCGCGGTTAATTAACCCGGTGGTTGATGATCAATGCGCTGCCGGTTCAGAGTTAACGGCGGGTGGGATGGGGGGAGGTTTTGGGGTCCCCCTGGGCGGGAACGGGTGTTAACGAGCGTTAATTGCGCTAATTGCAGGGAGCTGGAGCTGCCACCTGTGTCTGGACCTGCTGAAGGACAAGGCCTCGATCTACCAGAACCACCAGGGCCAGCCCAGCGCCTGAGCCGCCCGCAGCTCCGGCATCTCCCTTCCTGCGCCTCCCATTTCCTTTTTTTCCCCCAATTTCCTTTTCTTTGCCTCCAATTTCCTTTTCTTTTCCTCTTTTCCTTTCTTTTCCTTTTCCTTTCCTTTCTTTTCCTTCCTTCTAATTTTCTTTTATTTTCTCTCCTATTCTTTTGCTCTAATTTCATTTTCTCTCTTCTCTTTTATTTTCCTTTTTCTCTTTTATTTGCTATTTCTATTTCCTGTTATTTCCTTTTTTCCTGTTATTTCCTTTTTTCCTGTTATTTCCTTTTTTCCTGTTATTTCCTTTTTTCCTGTTATTTCCTTTTTTCCTGTTATTTCCTTTATTTTTACCTCCTTTTTTTAAATTTCCTTTATTTTTTCCTTCTGTTCTATTTTTATTTTATTTTCTCCAATTTCTCTCTTTTCTCTTAATTTCTTTTTCTTTCTCTTATTTTCTCTCATCTGTTGTTTTATTTTTTCTTTTTTCCTGTTTTTTTTTTCCTTTTAAAAAATTTTATGGTAATTGTTTTTCTTTCGTTTTCTCTTCTTTCCCTTTCTCACCCTTCCCTGTGTATTTTGGGTTGATTCGGTTTCTTTTGGAGCCCTCGGGGTTGATTTTCCCCATTTTCCCCACCCCAAAAGGTGATTTTTTTCACCCCAAAACAGGACCCGCCCCCCCGGCGGCTTTTGGGGTAAAATCACCCTTTTCCCCCTTTTTCCCCCAAAACGAGGTGCCCGACCCCCTTCGCGGGGGTGCCAGAAACGCCCCTTTTCTCGGCCCCAGCGCTCACGGCTTTGGGGCTTTTTCCTCATTTCTGCGTTTTCGGGGCGAATTTTGTTCGGCTTTTTCTTTTCTTTGCATTTTTCGCCCCGACCGGAGGATGTTCCCCTCCCCACCCCGACGAGGCCTTAACCCCCGACCGGCACAAAACGGGTCAAATTCCCTCACTTTGGGGTTCCCCCCCACCCAGCTGGCGCAGAACGGGGCAAAATCCCCCATTTTGGGGTCTCCTCGCCCCCCCCCCCCCCCCCCGCCCGGCACGGTCGCACAGGGTTTGTTTTTGGGCTTGGGGGGGGATTTTGGGGGAGAAAAAGCCACTTTTTACCCCCAAAACGCCGCTGACGCCCCATCCCCCCCCCCCGCCCAGGGTCCCGTTGACTGAATGTGCCTGTTTTTTCTAAAAATCAACTTCAAAAACCTACCTCCGACCCCCCCAATTCCACCCCCAGCCCCCCTGAACGAGAGGAGCCAACCGAGACGCAAAACGGCCCAAAACCACCTGAAATAACCCCCAAAAAATGACCAAAATAGCCCCCAAAATGACCGAAATAGCCCCAAATGAACCCAAACCACTCAAAATTGACCAAACCCCCCCTCAAAAAAACCCCGATACACCAAAAATCAACCCCAGTGGTTTCTCTCCTCTGCACGTCCCCCCCACCCCCGAGCGCAATTTGGGTGGAAACGAAGGCGTTTTGGTTCAAAATGGGGGGGTTGCCCATTTTTCGCGCCCTGACGGGGCCGGGCCGCTGAAACGGCCCAAACCGGGTGGGTTTTCCCCCAAATTTCCCCTCGGCGAAGCTTCACGGTTGTGTCTTATCCGGGAAAAGCAAAGAATGACACCAAAACTGCTTCTTTTCATAATAAAAATGGAGAAAAACGCAGCGGTGTGGAAAACGAGGGCGTTTTGGGGCAAAAATGGGGCGGTTTGGGACACTGGTGGGGGGGTCTGGATTTGGGGTAAAAAACCCCAAACTAGGTGCTTTTGTGTGACTTCTCTGAGGGCTGATCTCAAGGTTTTCCCACCCTGTTTTTTGGGCTGAAATCCCCCAATTTTGGTGCTTTTGTGAGGGCTGTTACTGAGGGCTGTCACCCTGGGTTTTGGGGTAAAAACCCGCAATTTCGGTGCTTTTACGTGGCTTCTCCGAGCGCTGATACTGAGGTTTTCCCACCCTGCTTTTTGAGGTAAAAAACCTGCAATTTTGGTTCTAGGCTGAGACGACTGTTACCGAGACCGTGGCCTCGTTTTTGGGGTAAAATCTCCCCAATTAGGGGCTTTCGGCCCTCGGCGTGACATGAAAATTAATCTTTTTTTGCGACTTTATTTTTCAGCCAAATCAGCCGGATTAGGGCAAAGGCCGGAGCTGGAGGATCAGGACCCAGGCGTCCGGGTAATGATTTGGGGAAATTAATCCTCATTAAGCTAATTGGGCTGGGGGGGTGTCCCAGACGCCTGGGTCCCCTTGGTTTGATATAAAAAAACGGTGTTTTGATAAAGTTTATTAAATAAATCGCAGCCCCCTCAGGCCCTGGTGACGCTCAGGGGGACGGTGATGGTGGCATCGTCGTCCTTGAGGTGACCGGCTCTGCCAGGACCCAAAACCGTCACTTCTCGCCCCAAAACCCTTGTCCCTTCTTGACCCAAAACCCCTGGTCTTCACCCCAAAACTTTCATCCCTTTTCACCCCAAAACATTTGGTCTTCACCCCAAAATTTTGGTCCCTTCTCACCCCAAAACCTTCATCCCTTCTTGACCCAAAACCTCTGGTCTTCACCCCAAAAATTCATGCTTTCTCATCCCAAAACCTTCTTCCCTTCTTGCCCCAAAACTCTTGGTCTTCACCCCAAAATCTTTGTCCCTTCTTGACCCAAAGCCTCTGGTCTTCACCCCAAAACCTTCATCCCTTCTTGCCCTAAAATCTTGGTCCCTTCTTGACCCAAAACTCTTGCTCTTCACCCCAAAACATTGGTCAACTCCGCCCAAAACCTTCATCCCTTCTTACCCCAAACCCTCAGTTCTTCACCCCAAACTCTTGGTCATTTCTTGCCCCAAACCCTCTGTTCTTCACCCCCAAAACTTCATCCCTTCTTGCCCTAAAATCTGGGTCCCTTCTTGCCCCAAAATTCTTTCTCTTCACCCCAAACTCTCGGTCCTTTCTTGCCCCAAACCCCCCGTTTTTCCCCAAACTCTTGGTCCTTTCTTGCCCCAAACCCCCCGTTTTTCCCCAAACTCTTGGTCCTTTCTTGCCCCAACCCCCCTGTTTTTCCCCAAACTCTCAGTGCTTTCTTGCCCCAAACCCCCCTGTTTTTCCCCAAAGTCTTGGTCCCTTCTTGCCCCAAACCCCCCATTTTTCCCCAAACTCTCGGTCCCTTCTTGCCCACTGCGTTTTCCCCGAGCTCGGGCTCCTCACCGCGTCTCCACGTCGCGCAGGGTCTCGGGCAGGGGGACGTTGCGCGTCTCGGGCAGCAGGAGGGTGACGGCGGCCGAGAGCACGGGGGCGGCCCCGTAGATGACGGGGGGCAGCGCGGGGGCCGCGTCGCCCGCCACGCGCACCAGCGGGGCCACCATCCCGCCCACGCGCGCCAGGGTGCCGCCCAGCCCCAGCCCCGTCTGCCTGCGCCGCCGCGGGGGCCGAACCGGGGGGGTGAGAAGGTGGACGGTTGGTTTGGATGGGTTGATCGGTTGGGTGGGTTGATTGGTTGGATGGGTTGATCGGTTGGATGGATGGACGGTTGGGTGGGTTGATTGGTTGGTTGAGTGGATGGTTGGGTGGCTGGTTGGACAGTTAGTTGGGTGGGTTGATTGGTTGGATGGGTTGATTGCTTGGGTGGATGAACGGTTGGTTGGTTGGTTGAGTGGATGGTTGGGTGGCTGGTTGGACAGTTTGGTTGGGTGGGTTGATTGGTTGGATGGATGGATGGTTGAGTAAGTTGATTGGTTGGTCGAGTGGATGGTTGGGTGGCTGGTTGGATGGGTTGAATTGTTGGTTGGTTGGGTGAATAGTTGGATGGTGGGATGGTTGGATGGGGGTTGATTGGTTGGCAGGTTGATTGGTTGGATGGATGGATGGTTGGGTGGCTGATTGGACGGTTGGTTGGGTGGATGGATGGTTGGTTGGATGGTTGAGAAGATGGTTGGGTGGTTGGTTGGATGAATGGGTTGATCAGTTGGCGGGTTGGTTGGCTGATGGGTCGAATGGTTGGTTGAGTGGATGGTTGGTTGGACAGCTGGATGGGTGGGTGGGTGGTTGGATGGATGGTTGGTGGGTTGGATGGTTGGTTGGATGGTTGGTTGGTTCATGGCTGGATGAGTGGTTGGGTGGGCAGAGATTGGGATGTGGTGACCCTGCCCACCGCAGGTGACCCCCACCATGGGTGACCCCACCCACCTGATGATGGTGGGGAAGAGCTCCCCGGTGAAGATGTAGGCGCAGTTGAAGGAGGCGGCCAAGGAGCCCTTCCCGATGACGGCCAAAGTCAAGCGCAGCGTCTGCAGCTCTGTGACGCGGGTGGGAGGTGGCACCTCAGCCCCAACGTCTTGGGGACCCACCAAAGGGTGGCCCAAGTGCCACCAGTGACCCCGCATCCTCCAGCCCATTGTTCTTCATCCCGTTGTCTTCCATCCCATTGTCCTTCATCCCTCCATCCTGTTGTCTTCCATCCCATTGTCCTTCATCCCTCCATCCCATTGTCTTTTATCTCTTCATCCCATCATCCTCCATCCCATCGTCCTTCATCTTCTACCCCCCTCAATCATCTTCCACCCCCTCAATCATCTTCCACCCCCTCATCATCTTCCACCCCCTCATCATCTTCCACCCCATCATCTCTCCATCCCATCATCTTCCATCATTCTCCATCCCATTGTCCTCCATCTCATTCTCCTTTATCTCTCCATCCCATTGTCCTTCAACCCCCACCCCATTGTCCTCCACCCACCGTTGGGCACCAGGACGTTGGCCAAGATGCAGCCCCCGGCCAGCGCCAAGGAGCCGCCCTGCGCCACGCGCCGGCCCAACCGTGTCACGGCCACGGCCGAGGCCAACTTGGCCGGCACGTCCACGGCGGCGAAGAGCAGCTGGCTCACGTACACGTCCACGCCGAAGCCCTGCAGGTCCATGGCCAGCCCGTAATAGGCGAAGCTGGTGGAGAACCTGCCCCGAAACCCCACAGTTCCGCTCAGAACCCGCCACCCAGAGGGCGCCGACAACGGCCGCTTCGGGACCCAAAAGGTGGATTTTGACCCTTAAAAAGGTGAGACATCCCCAAAAAGGTTCATTTTGGCTCCCAAAATATGAGTTGGGACCCAAAAGGTGGATTTTGGCCCCCGAAGAGGTGAGTTTGGACCCTCAAAAAGGCGGGTTTTCACCCTCAAAATGGTGGATTTTTCCCCCCAAAATGTGTTTTTTCCCCAAAAAGCCGGGTTTTGGCCCTGAATCACTTGCCAGACGCAGGCGACGCCGCCGCTCACCCTGCGGATCCCGGGGCTGCGGATCAGGGCAGCTATGGCCCCCCCGGGGACCCCCGGGACCCCCAGACCCTGCAGCACCTGGGGGGACACGGGGAGTTGGGGGGTCTGGGGGCAAGGGAGGAAATTGGGGGAATTGGGGGTGGGATCTGGGGGGGATCCGGGGGGGGAATTGGGGAGATGTGGGGGGGAACTGGGGGTGGGGTGTGGGGGGGATTTGGGGAGGATCTGGGGGGATCTGAGGAATGGGGGATCCAAGTGATCTGGGAAGGATCTGGGGGGATTGGGGAACTCAAGGGGGGATCCGAGAGGTTGGGGGGGGATTGGGGGGATCCAGGTGATGGGGGGGGGAGATTGAGGGGATCTGGGGGGGGATTTAGGGGGATCTGAGGGGTTGGGAGGGATTTGGGGGGATCCAGCTGGGAGCAGAGGGATTTGGGGGGGATCAGGATGGTCTGGGGGGTTCGGGGGGCTCAAGGGGATCTGGGTCATTTGGGGGGTGGGGGGGCAGCCCCCCCGTCACCTCCGGGCTGAGCTTGTCACCCTCGTCCCTCCTCCCGTTGACACGAGCGACTTTGCGAAGCCCCTTGAGGGCCAGGTCGGGTCTCCCTGAGATCACCTGCCAGCGCGCGGACTCGGGCAGCAGCCTGGGGACCCAGGAGTTCGGGGGGGACCCAGGAATTCAGGGGGACCCAGGAGTGCAGGGAAGGACCCAGGAGTGCAGGGAGAGACCCAGGAATGCAGGGGGGACCCAGTTGTTCGGGAGGGACCCAGGAGTGCAGGGGGGACCCAGGAGTGCGGGAGGGACCCAGGCATCCGGGAGGGACCCAGGAGTTCAGGAGGGACCCAGGCGTCCAGGGGTGGGTCCCTTCTCCCACCCTCCACCTCCCACCACCCACTGAGGACCCAGGTGTCCCCACCCCCCGCAAGGGCCCCTCAGGACCCCCTAAAATCCAGTGGGGTGGGGGCAGGGCGGCTGCCCGGACACCTGGGTCCCCCCGGATGCCTGGGTCCCCCCGTACCAGGAGTAGAGGAAGAAGAGGAAGAAGGGGAGGGAGACGACGAGCTGGAGCCGGCGCCAGTCGGGGAGCCCGAAGGCCACGCCCGCCAGCACGAACTGGCCCAGCGTGTAGCAGTAGCCGTTGATGGTGCCGACCACGGCGCGGGCGCCCGTGGGGATCCACTCCATGCCTGCCGGGAAACGGGGGTCACCGTGAGCTCCCGGGGGGCAACGGTTGGAGGTTGGGTCATCCCAAGGGTCAAGGGTTGGATTTTGGGTCATCCCAAGGGTCAATGGTTGGTTAGTTGGTCAACGCAAATGTCAATGGTTGGAGTTTGGGTCAAGAGTTGGAGTTTGGGTCATCCCAAGGGTCAGCGGTTGCTTGTTGGGTCAATGGTTGGTTGTTTGGTCAACCCAACTGTCAATGGTTGGAGGTTGGGTCAACAGTTGGAGTTTGGGTCATCCCAAGGGTCAGTGGTTGGATTTTGAGTCAACCCAACCATCAACGGTTGGAGTTTGGGTCAACGGTTGGTTGTTTGGTCAGCCCAACCATCAACGGTTGGAGTTTGGGTCAACGGTTGGAGTTTGGGTCAACAGTTGGAGTTTGGGTCATCTCAAGGGTCAATGGGGCCAAACTGGGAGAACTGGGACCCTCATATGGGTTGGGAGGAGACTGGGTCCCCTCTAAGGTTACTGGTGGTGGGACCAGACGCCTCCCCTTGTCCCCATGTCCCCCCGGTGTCCCCAGGTCCCCCCAGTGTCCCCATGTCCCCACTCACAGAGCGAGGCTGAGTTGAGTGACACCCCCGCCATGGCCAGGCCCCCCAGGCAGCGGCACAGACAGTAGGTGACAAAGGTGGGGGCGACCGACGTCACCATCCCCGACACCCCCAGCTGCAGGTAACACCAGCTCAGCACCAGCCGGCGCCCCCACCTGCGGGACACGGCACTGGGAGCACTGGGAGGGGGGACTGGGAGCACTGGGTGGGGGGGCACTGGGAGCACTGGGAGGGGGCACTGGGAGCACTGGGAGCACTGGGTGGGGGGGCACAGGGCACAGGGAGCACTGGGAGAGGGGAACTGGGAGCACTGGGATGGGGACACAAGATGCCTCTCCCCTTCTCCTCCTCCCAGTTTCTCCCAATTCCTCCCAGTTTCTCCCAATTCCTCCCAGTTTCTCCCAATTCCTCCCAGTTTCTCCCAATTCCTCCCAGTTCCTCCCAATTCATCCCAGTTCCCTCCAGTACCTCCCAGTTCCTCCCAGTGCCTCTCAGAGAGGACATCCCCATCCCCACCCCTTTCCAGTTCCTCCCAGTTCCTCCCAGTTCCCCCAGTACCTGTTGGAGAGGACATCCCTGCCCCTACCCCTCCACTTTTCCCTTCCCAGTTCCCCCAGTTCCCCCAGTACCTGTCGGACAGGACCCCGAAGAGGGCAGAGCCCAGCAGGACCCCGCCCATGTAGGCAGCCTGGGCCACGTCCCGCAGGGCCTTGGCCTCGCACACCAGGTCCCACTGGCACCGGGGGGACAGCGGCGTCACCCCCCAGACGCCTGGGTCCCCGACCCCCCCGGACCCCTCCCCGGATGCCCCCGGACCTCGGTGACAACCGTGCGGGCGAAGGCGCCGTCGCGGTAGGTCCACCCGTCGCGACATGGCTCGGTGGCCGCGCTGCCGTTGCTGCTGCCGTTGCCCCCCAGGAGGCCCCACTGGGGCTCCACGAAGCGCCGGCAGCGCTGGGGCCGCTGGCGCCCGTCGCGGGGGATGGTGACGACGAGCGGGACGTCCCCGGCGCTGGTGTTGGCCACGGCGCGGGGCCGGCAGTGGTGCTCGGGGACGCCGGCCGTGAAGTTCTGCAGCAGGTTGTGACTGGCCAGCATGAGCAGCGGCGCGGCCAGCGCGGCCACGTAGGCCACCTGGAACCGGCCCATCCCCCCCAGCTGCGCCAGCAGCTCCGCGAAGGTCATGGCCAGGTCAAGGTCAGCTGAGGGCGGGGAGGGGAGGAGAGGTGGAGGGGTGGCCAGCGGTTGGCCAAGGGATGGCCAAGGGTTGGCCAAGGGGTGGCCAAGGGGTGGCCAAGGGGTGGCCAAGGGGTGGCCAAGGAGTGGCCAAGGGGTGGCCAAGGGGTGACCAAGGGGTGGCCAAGGGGTGACCAAGGGTTGGCCAAGGGATGACCAAGGGTTGGCCAAGGGGTGGCCAAGGGTTGGCCAAGGGGTGACCAAGGGCTGGCCAAGGGGTGGCCTAGGGGTGGCCATTGATCGATTTATTGACCTTTAACCTCTTGATCAATCAATCGATTGGTCTCTATTGATCAACCCATTGGCCCATAATCTATCAGTCAATGTTGGGATCTTCATCAATTGATTGACTGCTCTGTCGCTCTCTCTTGATCAAGCAATTGCTCTATCGATCAGTTTATTGATTTATCATCTTATCGATCAATGTATTGATTCTTATCTATCTGTCAATTTGCCTATAATACTCCTATTGATCAGTCTTTCTATTGATTGATCTATTGATCTCTAATCTCAATCTACTGCTTTATCATCCTTTTATTGATCAATGTATCAATCTCAATCTCCCTATTGATCAACCTCTTGACCTGTAACCTTCCTGTTGATCCATCTTTCTCTCCATTGCTCAGCCTATTGATCCTCGACCTCCCTCCTGCGCGTCCATTGGCCTCTCCCGATCAAGGTATTGATCACCGATTGGTCCACTCACCCAGTTACGGCTCCAGTTCCTCCCAGTGTCTCCCAGTCCCGGCTCCGGCAGCTCCCTCGTCCCTCTGCCCGCGGCCCCGCCCCCTTCCCTGTCCCTGCCCCCATTTAAAGCCCCCCCACCCCCTTGATCTTTGCCCCCCGTTGTGGTTCGGTGACGCGAAACGTCCCCAACCGGTGACACCCTTGGGTGCGTCCGCCCCCCCACCCCCCCACCCCGAATGGAGCCCCTTGAACCCTGGGCTGGGGGGCGGGGGCAGCGGAGCGGGGGGGACAGGGGGAGGGACGGACATGGGGACATGGCGGGGGACAGACATGGGGACATGGCAGGGGAGATATCCAGGATCTGTGGGTCCTCAGGGTCCCCCGGACGCCTGGGTCCCCCCGGACGCCTGGGTCCCCCTGCTCTGTCCCGCCTCCCCCCAGCAGCCCCGGGGGGGGAGGGGAGGGGCCAGCGGGGGGGACACGAGGCCGCCGTCCCCCCGCGGGGCCCGTGTTGACGTTGGGGGTGGGACAAGCCAGATGTTCGGGGCCCCCCGCGGGCCGGGAAAACAACCCGCCCCTCCCCCCACCCCCCCCGGCGCTTTGAACCATTTTCTGCTTTTAAAAACTTTTTTTTATTCCAGAAAAAAAAAAATCCAGTGGGTTGGGTTTTTTTTTTTTCTGGGGAGGGGGGAGGAGGGGACATTGTCCCCCCCCTCCATGGGGGACACTCAGTGGCCGATGTCACTGATGTCACTTGGGTCTTATTGGGGGGGGACAACCCCCCCCCACTGCATCATTTTGGGGTCTGGGGGTGGAATTTGGGGGCCCCGGGGGGGGTGACTCTACGAGGTCCCCGCGGTGACACCAGCTCGAAGCGGCACCTGGAGGGTTTGGGCGTCGTCCTCGCGGGGGCGGGGCCTGGGGGCACACGGAGGGTGGGGGAGGGGCTGGGGCGGGGCCGCGGCTGGGGGTTGGGTGGGGGTTGGGTGGGGGTTGGGTGTTCCTGGTAGTTTTGGTGTCATTGTCCCCCCCGTCTTGCCCCATCGACGTGTCTGTCCCTCTGTCCATCCTTTCGTCTGTCCCTTGCTCTGCTCATCGTCCTACTGTCCGTTTGTCCATCCCCACATCCAACCCTCCATCCGTCTGTCCATCCCCACGTCCCACCAACCTTCTGTCCATCTGTTTGTCCATCCCCACGTCCCACCAACCCTCTGTCCATCTGTCTGTCCATCCCCATATCCAACCAACCCTCCCTCCCTCCATCCATCCATCCCCAGGTCCCACCAACCCTCTGTCCGTCCATCCGTCCATCCCCATGTCCAACCCTCCCTCCCTCCATCCCCACATCCCACCCCCCGCCGTGTCCCCCTGTCCGTCCCCCCGTCCGTCCGTCCCACCTCCCCTCCACGTCCTCCAGTGTCTCTGGCAGCGCCTTGTCCCTGGTCTCGGGCAGGAACGCGGCCACCAGCCCCGACAGCACCGGGGCCGTGCCGTAGATGATGAACGGCAGCACCGGGGACGCCTCTCCCGCCATCTTCACCAGCGGCGCCGTGATGCTGCCCAGCCGCGCCAAAGTGTTGCCCAAGCCCATCCCCGTCTGCCTGCGGACAGCAGGGGGCGCTGAGGGGCCGTCCGGCGGTGCCGGCGCAGCCGCCCCAGCGCCACGTGGGTCTCACCGGATCACGGTCGGGTAGAGCTCGCTCGTGTACAGGAACACGCAGTTGAAGGACGCGGCCAAACAGCCCTTCCCGAAGATGGCCAGCGCGGTGCGGAGCGTCCGCAGGTCTGCGGGGACACACGGCGTCACCGCGGCGGCGCCGCTGGGGTTGGCAATGGGGGGCGGGGAGGGGAGGCCCCAAAACGCCGCGATTTCCAGCAAATGGTTGAAATAACCCAACTCCTTAATGGGTTGAGTTGAGGTTGGGTTGGTCCTTCCAGGCAGTGCTGGAGACCAAGGGGCCACCGCGGCCACCACCCCCGGCTCAACCCAACGGGCCACCGTGGCCACCACGACCATCACAGCGGTGGCGCTGCTTGGGTTGGCGATGGGGGACGGGGAGGGGAGGCCCCAAAACGCCGCGATTTCCGGCAAATGGTTGAAATAACCCAACTTCTCAATGGGTTGACATTGGTTTGGTCCTTACAGGCGGTGCTGGAGACCAAGGGGCCACCGTGACCACCACGACCCTCACCTCGCGGCACCAGGGTGTTGGCCAAGATGGCCAAACCGGCCAAGATGAGGGCGAGCGACTGGGTGAAGCGCCGGCCCACGAAGGTGATGGTGAGGACGGACACCAGCTTGGCCGGCACGTCCACGGCACCGAACACCAGCTGCATGATGTAGATGTTGAAGTCGAAGTTCTGCAGGTCCATGGCCAGGCCGTAGTAGGCGAAGCTGGTGGAGAACCTGAGGTGGGGGGACACCAGTGTCACCTGGGGCGTCCAACCGGGAGACCCGTGTCCCTTCCTGGAGGACGTGCGGGCCAAGAGTTGACCGAGTGTTGCGCCGTGACTCAGTTTCCCTTCCCGAGGAGGACGTGGAAAGGTGGGTGAGCAGCTTGGGGCAGAGGACAAGGAGCCCCCAGTGTCCCCCCGGACGTACCAGACAAAGCAGAGGCAGCAGGAGATGCGGCGCAAGACGGGTGTCCGGACCAGGTCGAGCACCGAGTGCCGCGTCCCAGCCGAGGACGTTTCCTTCTGCATGTGGGAGCGCAGGGTCTGGGGGGACACGGGGGGACACGGGGGGTTCCTCTGCTCCTTTGCGGGGTGGGAGGAGCAGAGAGGGGACCGGGGAGATGGTGGAGATGGAGGAGATGGAGATAATGGAGGAGATGATGGGGATGAGATGATGGAGATGAGATGATGGTGATGATGGAGGAATTGGAGATGATGGAGGAGATGAAGATGGTGGAGATGATGGAGGTAATGGAGGAGGTGGAGGAGATGATGGAGGTGGAGGAGATGATGGAGAGGGCTGGATAGACAGATGGACAGTTGTCCACAGGGATGGATGGGTGTTTGGGGGGACAGATGGGTTTGGGGACCCCCCACCATTGACCCGAGGGTCATAACGGGGGTCACCACCCCCAACCAGCCCCCCTGAGACGTCCCCTTTTACTTCAATGTCCAGCTTGTCCCCTTCCTCCTTCTTCCCGTTGAGCTTGGCCACCTTCTGCAGCTCCCGCAGGGCCTGCTGGGACCTCCCCACCATCACCAGCCAACGGGCCGACTCTGTCAGCCACCTGGGGGACACGGGGCCAACGATGGTCCCACCACTGGGGATGGACCTTCCTGGTGTCCCTCCAGGTATCTCACCAGGCTTGGGTTCAGCCAACCATCCAACTGTCCAACCTTCTGACTATTCAACTGTCCAACCATCCAACCATCCGACCGTCCAACCGTCCAACCATCCGACCATCCAACCATCCGACCTTCTGACTGTCCAACCTTCTGACCGTCCGACCATCCAACCGTCTGACCATCCGACTGTCCGACCGCCCAACCGTTCGACCGTCTAACCTTGTGACCATCCAACCATCCATCCAACCTTCTGTCCATCCTTAACCCTTCTCTCCATCCATCCATGTTCTCTGTCCATCCGCGTTCTCCATCCATCCACGTTCTTCTCCATTTATCCTTCTCCATCCAAGTTCTCCATCTTTCTCCATCCATCTTCTCCATCCAGCCCTCCAGCTGTCCAACCTTCTGACCCTCCAGCCTTCCAATCAGCCATCCATCCTTGCACCTTCTTTCCATCCATCCGTCCATCTCTGCCCCCCGCTCCCTTCCTCCTCACCAGGAGTAGCAGAAGAAGATGAAGAAGGGCAGGGACACGGTGAGCTGCAGCCAGCGCCAGTCCGGCACGGCGTAGGCGATGCCGGCCAGCAGGAACTGCCCCACCGTGTAGCAGTAACCCATGAAGGTGCCCACCAGTGCCCGCACGCGCATCGGCATCCACTCCAGAGCTGGGGAGACACGGAACAGGAGAGCGAGACGTGGACACCGGGACATGGACACCGGGACATGGAGGAGAACAGGGACATGGACACCAGGGATGTGGAGAACACCAGGGACATGGACACCGGGACATGGAGGAGAGCAGGGACGTGGACACCAGGGATGTGGAGAACACCAGGGACATGGACACCAGGAACATGGACACCGGGACATGGAGGAGAGCAGGGACATGGACACTGGGACATGGAGAACACCAGGGACATGGACACCAGGGACATGGAGGAGAGCAGGGACATGGACACCAGGGACATGGAGGAGAGCAGGGACATGGACACCGGGGACATGGACACTGGGACATGGAGAAGATCAAAGAGGTGGAGACCAGAGATGTGGAGAAGATCAAAGACACAAAGACCAGAGATGTGGAGAAGGACAGAGATGTGGGGAAGAAAAGAGACATGGAGAAGGTCAGAGACGTGGAGAAGAGCAGGGACAAGACGTGGAGAAGACCAAAGAGGTGGAGAAGACCAGAGATGTGGAGAAGAAAAGAGACACAGAGAAAACCAGAAACAAGATGTGGAGAAGACCAGGGCTGTGGAGAAGATCAGAGCCAAGACATGGAGAAGACCAAAGAGGTGGAGAAAAGCAGGGGCGTGGAGAAGAGCGGAGACACGGAGAAGATTGAAGACATGGAGAAGAGCGGAGACATGGAGAAGAGCGGAGACATGGAGAAGATTGAAGACACGGAGAAGAGCGGAGACACAGAGAAGATGAGGAGGGTCGGGGCCGGGCGGCGCCGCGTACAGAGCGACACGCTGTTGAGCACCACGCCCGAGAAGGCCATTCCCGTCAGCAGGCGCAGGGCGCAGTAGGCCGGGAAGGTGGGCGCGAAGGCCGACGCTGTCCCCATGGCCGCCAGCTGCAGGTAGGACCAGCTGAGCACCGAGCGGCGGCCGAACCTGCGGGCGGGGAGGAAGAGCAGCGGTGAGGAGGAGGAGGAAGAGGAGGAGAAAGGACGAGGAAGAGGATGAAAAGAGGAGGAGGAAGAGGAGAAAAAGAGGAGAAAGAGGAGGAGGAGGAAGAGAAAGAAGAGAGGAGGAAGAAGAGGGAAGAGGAGGAGGGGAGGAGGAGGAAGAAGAGAAAGAAGAGAGGAGGAAGAAGAGGAGGAAGAAGAGAGGGTGAGGAGGAGGAGAAAGAGGAAGAGCAGGAGGAAGAAGAGGAGGAAGAAGAGAGGGTGAGGAGGAGGAGAAAGAGGAAGAGCAGGAGGAAGAAGAGGAGAAAAAAGAGGAGGAAGAGGGGGAGGAAGAGGAGGAAGATGGGGCGAGGAGGAGGAGGCCGAAGCTCACCGGTCCGAGAGGCCCCCGAAGACCAGGCCCCCCAGCAGCACCCCGACCATGTAGACCGACTGGGCCACCTGCTTCATCCCCCGCTGGCCACACACCAGGTCCCACTGCGGGGACAAGGACACAGGTGGGGACCCCCCCGGTGTGGGGACACCCCCAGAACCGCCCCCACAACCGGCCCTGGGGGTCGGGGTGACCCAACGCAACCGACATTCAGCCAATGGCGACACCAAGATGCCACCTTCCCAACATCTCCGTGGTCTGAAGGTCCTTCCAGGTGTTACCTGGTCCCTTTTTGTCCCCTTGGTGGTGGCCACTGACCCCCACGTCCCCCCCTTTACTCCTCCTGAGCTCTCAGAGCGTCAAGTTCCTCCAGCAAAGGTTGGGAAGATGCTCCAGTTGGAGAACATCAGCGTGGTGACATCGACATGGTGACACCAACGTGGTGACACCAGCATGGTGACACCAGCATGGTGACATCAACGTGGTGACACCAGCGTGGCGACACCGATGTGGCGACACCAACGCTTGCTTCCCGTTGCCGTTGGGTGCCCCGCGTCCCCCCCCGTACCTCAGTGACGATGGTGCTGCTGAAGACGCTGCGGTCGTATCTCCAACCGTCGCGACACGGCTCCGTCTCGGGCCACGTCTCGTTGGCCACCGACCCGTTGGCCTCCAGGAGCCACCACTGCGGGGCCACGAAGCGCCGGCACCGCTCGCCCGGTGGCACCGACACCCTCAGCAGGTCCCCGGCGTCCAGGCCGGTGCCGTTGTCGTTGTCGTTGTCCTCCCAGCGCAGCCGGCACCGGTGGGCGACGCCGGCGGCCGTGAAGTTCTGCAGGAGGTTGTGACTTGCCATCATGAGGGCGGGCATGGCCAACAGGGCCACAGTGGCCACCTGGAACCGGCCCATCCCCCCCACGCGCGCCAGCAGGTCGGCGAAGGCCATGGCGTCACCCCCCCGACCCAAAACCGATGGATTTCACCCCAAAAATCCTTCCTGGCGCTCCCGGCCTCGCCGCACCACGACCGGCGATGGGATCCTATGACCAGGTCAATGGTTGGGTTTGGGGTTAATCTTTGACTTTTTAGATTGGGGTTTTTTGTGCTTTTTTTTTTTTTTGGGTGAATTTCCAGTGAAAAAGGGCAAAAGTGTCCAGGAGAGGCCACCGAGGGTGACAACGGGGTCCATGGGGGTCACCAAATGTGACAATGGGGCCCATGGGGGTCACCCCGTGTGACAACGGGGTGGCCAGAGCCAACCCCGGGGGGGTCTCCTCATTGTGGCGCCAAAAAAAGCCCCCGAAATGGGGCAAAACTGGATGAATCTGGGGCAGGGAAAAAAGAAAGAATTACAATTTTTAGAAAAATTATCATTTAAAAAAAAAATTAATTACCCAGCGCTACTATTTTGAGGGAAAAAGGTGGATTTTTGGGGACATCCGGCTCATGGGGACACTTTAGAAAGACAATGGGGGGTCATCTCTTGGCTGGGGTCTTCACCGGCCTCTTTTGGGTTAAATTTTAGCGCTTTTGGGTCAATGAATGGTCTTTGCCAGCCCCTTTTTTGGGTTAAATTTTAGCGCTTTTAGGTCAACGAATGATCTTCGCCAGCCCTTTTTTTGGGTTAAATTTTAGTGCTTTTGGGTCAAAAGGTGTCAGGAAGGCGCCGACGGGGTTGGTCGCGCTCGGGTCACCGGATCCTCCGGCCGGGGGTTAATTTTTGATGGGACTGGGGACAAGAAGGGAACAAGGGACACGCGGGACGTGGAGCCAGGGGCAGGTGGCCCTGGGGGGGTTGGGGACGTCGTGGTGGCCCTGGGGACAACGGTGGAGGTGTCACCCCATTGGTGGTGGCCTTGGGGACAAGGTTCTTTGGTATCACCCCATTGGTGGTGGCTTTGGGGACAACGGTGGAGGTGTCACCCCATTGGTGGTGGCCTTGGGGACAAGGTTGGAGGTGTCACCCCATCGGTGGTGGCTTTGGGGACAACGGTGGAGGTGTCACCCCATTGGTGGTGGCCTTGGGGACAAGGTTGGAGGTGTCACCCCATTGGTGGTGGCCTTGTGGCCTCAGACATCACCCCGAGCCGTTGTCCTCACCAGAGCTGCTTTATTGCCCCAGGACACATCCCGCGGTGTCACCGGCCGTGGGGACAGGTCCCATGTACCCCCCGTGTCCCCGCGTGTCCCCCCGTGTCCCTCAGGTGTCCTGGGGCTGGGGCTGGAGCGGGATCTTCTCCTTGGGCTCCTCCGGCTTCTTCCGCCCGGCCCTGGGGGAGGAGCCACCAGCAGGGGGACATGGCCCCGATTGGACCGTGTCCGTCCAGCTGTCCGTCTGTCGGCATCCAACCATCGTCCAACCATCGTCCAACCATCGTCCAACCATCAGCCAACCATTGTCTATCATCCAACCATCGTGCAACCATCGTCTATCATCCAACCATCGTCCAACCATCGTCCAACCATCGTCTATCGTCCAACCATCGTCCAACCATCGTCCATCAGCCAGTTATCGTCCATCAGCCAACCATCGTCATCATCCAACCATCGTCCAAGCATTGTCCATCAGCCAACCATCGGCCAGTCTTCATCTGAACTTCATCTGACCATCTCTGCGTCATCCAACCATCATCCAACCTTCATTCATTGTCCAACCATCATCCAACCATGAACCCTCATCCAGCCTTCGACCAAACTTCACCCAACTATCTCTGCATCATCCAACCTTCACCCGACGATCAACCACCATCCAACCTTCATTCCTCATCCCACCTTTGTCCACCCACCATCCAACCTTTGTCCGACCTTCAACCAACCATCATCCATCATCATCAAACCATCATCCACCCATCCCCATCTCCAACCACCCATCCACGTCTCCGTCCTTCCGTCCCCGTCTCCAACCCCCCACCCATGTCCCCATCCTTCTGTCCCCGTCTCCAACCCGCCATCCACGTCTCCATCCTTCTGTGTCCATCTCCAACCACCCACCATCACCTTCATCCATCCATCCACCACCATCTCCATCCACCCGCCGCCGTCTCCCCGCACCTGCTCTCCACCTCCTCGATGGTGTCGGGCAGCGGCATGTTGAGCGTCTCGGGCAGGAACCCGGCAGCCACGGTGGCCACCACGGGGGCCACCCCGTAGACGGCGGGCGGCAGGAAGGGGTAATACTCCTCCGTCATCTTCACCAGCGGCGCCACGATGCCGCCCACGCGTGCCATGGTGCTGCCGAAGCCCAGCCCCGTCTGCCTGCGCGGCACCACGGGGTCACCGCGGCGTCACCACGGGGTCACTGCGGCGCTGGGGACAACCTGGGGGGTGTCCCCGGGGTGGGGGGACGTACCTGATGGGGGTCGGGTAGAGCTCGGTGGTGTAGAGGAAGACGCAGTTGAAGGAGGCGGAGAGACAACCCTTCCCGATGACGGCCAAGGCCGTGCGCAGCGTCTGGAGCTCTGGGGGGGACACGGGGACATAGGGACACCGTGGGGGGCGGGGCAGAAGGGGCTGGGTGGTTGGAGATGTGGATGGATGAATGGAGATGTGGATGGGTGGATGGATGGAGATGTGGATGGGTGGATGGATGGAGATGTGGATGGGTGGTTGGAGATGTGGATGGATGGATGGATGGAGATGTGGATGGATGGATGGATGGAGATGTGGACGGATGGATGGATGGAGACATGGTTGAAAGGTTGGACACATGGATGGATGGATGGGTGGTTGGAGATGTGGATGGGTGGTTGGAGATGTGGATGGGTGGATGGATGGAGATGTGGATGGGTGGATGGATGGAGATGTGGATGGGTGGATGGATGGAGATGTGGATGGGTGGTTGGAGATGTGGATGGGTGGTTGGAGATGTGGATGGGTGGTTGGAGATGTGGATGGGTGGATGGATGGAGATGTGGATGGGTGGTTGGAGATGTCAATGGATGGTTGGAGATGTCAATGGATGGTTGGAGATGTTGAAGGGTGGATGGATGGAGATGTGGATGGGTGGTTGGATGGAGACATGGTTGAATGGTTGGACACATGGATGGATGGATGGAGATGTGGGCAGGTGCATCACCCAGCATCTTGAGAAGGGACCAATGGGCAAAGACCCAAGCAGGATGTGTCCTGCTGAGATCCCCCACGTCCCCCTGCACCCACCTGTGGAGACAAAGATGTTGGCGATGATGACCAACCCCGCCAGGAAGAGTGCGACCATGAGCGACACGCGCCGGCCCACGTAGCTAACGGACACGGTCACCACCAACTTGGCCGGGACGTCCACAGCACCGAAAATCACCTGGATGAGGTAAATGCTGACGCCGAAGTTCTGGAGATCCATGGCCAGGCTGTAGTAGGAGAAACTGATGGAGAACCTGGGGTGGGAAGATGGACCTTGAGTGGGGTGACCGACCTCCCCGGGGTGTCACCGTCACATGGACGAGGGGTCAGGTGGGGGGAAGAGGGTCGTGGGACCAACACCCACCCACCCAGCCACCCAACCAACCAACCAACCCTCTTCTTAACCAACCAACCAACCAGCTAACCGTCTTCTCAACCAACTAACCATGTTCTTAACCAACCAACCAACCATCTTCTCGATCAACCAACCATCCAACCAACCAATCAACCCTCTTCTTAACCAACCACCCAACCAACCAACTAGCCATCTTCTCAACCAACTAACCAACCAACCAACCAACCAACCATCTTCTCAACCATCCATCCAACCAACCACCCCACCCCGACGCCCCCTCCCCTCCCCCGCGCTGTCCCGGCCCCGGCCCCACCAGATGATGGAGAGGCAGCAGAAGATGTGCCGGATCACGGGGGTCCGGACCAGGTCGGACACGGTGTAGGACGACTTGAGCGCCGCCAGCTCCTCCTTCATGTTGGACCTCAGGATCTGGGGACACGGGGTGGGTTGGGAGGGGACACCGATGCCGCCCCGACCCACCCCGTGGTGCCACCAAACCTCCACCGTGATCTTCTCCCCTTCCTCCTTCTTCCTGTTGATCTTGGCCACGCGTTGAAGGACCTTCACGGCCTTCTCGGCCTTCCCAGAGAGGACCAACCACCGCGCGGACTCGGCCACCCACCTGCCGGCGATCGGGGGAAACTGAGGCACGGAGAGACCAACTGCCCCCCGGGCCGTGTCCCCAGGGGTGTCCCCCGGGGTCCTACCAGGAGCAGCAGAAGAAGCCGAAGAAGGGCAGGGACACGGTGAGCTGGAGCCAGCGCCAGTGTGGGACGGCGTAGGCGACCCCGGCCAGCAGGATCTGGCCCAGGGTGTAGGAGAAGCCGGTGACGGCCACGATGACGGCGCGGTAGGGGGTGGGGATCCACTCCACCACTGCAAGGGGGGGATGTGGGGTCACCTCGGGGCGCGGTGACACAGCCGGTGGCCTCCACGGGTCCACGTCGGTCTTCTTGGCCATGGTGACTTCCCCTTCCATGGCCGTGGGGACGTCCATGGCCGTTGGGTTGTCCCCAGCCATGACCATTGGGTTGTCCCCAATCATGGCCATTGGGTGTCCCCAACCATGGCCATTAGGTTGTCCCCTTCCATGGCCATTGTGTCATCCCTGGCCATGGCCATTGGGTTGTCCCCAACCATGGCCATTGGGTCATCCCCAACCATGGCCATTGGGTTGTCCCCTTCCATGGCCATTGGGTTGTCCCCAACCATGGCCATTAGGTTGTCCCCTTCCATGGCCATTGTGTCATCCCTGGCCATGGCCATTGGGTTATCCTCAACCATGGCCATTGGGTTGTCCCCAACCATGGCCATGGTGACGTCCCTCTTCTTGACCATGGTGACATCCTTGACCATGGTGACATCCATGACCATGGTGACGTCTCCACCCATGGCCATTGGGTCATCCCTGTCCATGGCCATTGGGTCGCCCTTCTCCATGGCCATTGTGTCACCCCCGCCATGTCCCCGTGTCCCCCCCGTGTCCCTCACCCAGGCAGGCGATGCTGAGCCCGAAGCCTGACAGCGCCATCCCACTGACGAAGCGGAAGGCGCAGTAGGCGGCGTAGTTGGGCGCGAAGGCCGCGCAGGTGCCCATGACCCCCAGCTGCAGGTAGGACCAGAGCAGCAGGGCCTTGCGCCCGAACCTGCAACGGGACCCGCTCACAGCGACTGGGGGAACTGGGAGCAACTGGGAGGTGGGGAAACCGAGGCGCGGGGAGGGCGGTACCTGTCGGAGAGGCCCCCGAGGACCAGGGCGCCCACCAGGACACCGGCCATGTAGATGGACTGGGCCATCTGGCGGAGCTGCCGGTAGCCGCACACCAGGTCCCACTGTGGGGATGGGGACAGTGTGAGGGGACGGGGACGCGGGGGCCTCTCCGGCCACCCGTGTGTCCCCCCCGGCTCCCGGTCCCACCAGCTCCAGCTCATTGGCCCCATGGACCCATTGGCCCCACATGGTTCTAGTTCCAGCCCACCAGCTCCAGATGGTTCCATCTCCAGAGGGTTCCACCTCCATCTCCATCGAGCTCCATCTCCATCCCACCATCTCCCTATGGATCCATCTCCATACGGTTCCCACCCTCCCACCTCTGAGTCTCCCTCTCCATCCCTTCCTCCCCAGATGGTTCCATCTCCTCATGGTTCCATCTCCAGACGCTTCCATCTCCGTCCCTTCATCTCCATCTCCATCGCGCCAGCTCTTTACGGTTCCATCTCCATCATCCCGTCTCCTTGTGGTTCCACCTCCATCTCCAGATGGTTCCACCTCCGCACAGCTCCCCCCGTCCCCCCGTGCTCTCAGTGGCCCCCGCTCCCTCGTGTCCCCTTCCCCGTGTCCCCCGTGTCACCTCGGTGACGATCGTGGCCACGTAGATGCTGCGGTCGTAGTCCCACCCATCGGGACACGGCTCGGTGCCCCCGGGGCCGCCGCTGCCATTGGCTGGGGACACGTAGAGGTGACAGGAGCCCAGGGTGGCGTTGGGGGACACCAGGGTGGCATTGGGGGACCCAAAAGTGCCATCGGGGGACCTCAAGGTGTCACCAGGTGTCCCCAAGGTGCCACTGGAAGCTGCTGAGATGCCACCAGGAGCCCCCAGGGTGCCAATGGAGACGGGTCCAGGTGGCTCCGGGGTGACACTGGGGACGCCGGGGGCGGCACTGGGGACACTGGGGACACCGTGGGGGACACTGGGGACACTGGGGACCCGGCAGCGGTGCGGGGGGACGGCAGCCGTGAAGTTCTGCAGCAGGTTGTGCGCGGCCATGAGCAGGATGGGGACGGACAGAAGGGACGTCTGGAGCAGCTGGAACCGGCCGAGGCCACCAACACGGGACAGGACGGACCCGAACGCCATCGTGGGGACACGGTGACACCCGGGGACACCTGGGGACATGGGGACAGTGTGGGACACAGGGACAGTGTGGGACACAGAGACAGGATGGACCCAAATGCCATCACGGGGACACGGGGACACCCGGGGACACATGGGGACAGTGTGGGACATGGGGACAGGAGGGACCTGAACGCCATCGCGGGGACACGGGGACACCCAGGGACATGGGGACAGTGTGGGACTTGGGGACAGGAGGGACCCGAACGCCACCGTGGGGACACGGGGACACCTGGGGACACCTGGGGACATGGGGACAGTGTGGGACACAGGGACAGGAGGGACCCGAACGCCATTGTGGGGACACGGCGACATCATGGGGACACAGGGACCCGAACGCCATAGTGGGGACACCCGGGGACATGGGGACATGGTGACAATGGGGCTACGGGGACAGCGTCACCTGCGGGGGGAGTTGGGGCCCTGGGGACACGGACTCACACGGGGACGGCGTCACTTGTCCCCAACCCCCCCCCCCCCCCCAGCGTGTCCCTGGGGACGGGACGTCCGGCCAGATGTGACACTTGTGTCCCCCCCCACAATGTCCCTTCCCCAGTGTCCCCAACCCCCCTCATGTCCCTCCTGATGTCCCCAACCTGTCCCCACGTTCCCAACCCCCTGCGGGACCCCCCGCGATGTCCCCAACCTGTTGCCGTGTCCCCTCCCCCATGTCCCCAACTCCCCCACAATGTCCCCAACTGGTCCCCAGCCCCCCCCGTGTCCCCAACCCCCATCCGATGTCCCCAACCTGTCCCCAGACCCCCCCGAGGTCCCCTTCACAATGTCCCCAACCCCCCCATGTCCCCAGTGTGATGTCCCCAACCCCCCCCGCGGTGTCCCCAACCCTTCACCGATGTCCCCAAGCGGTCCCCAAACCCCCCTGTGTCCCCTCCCCACGTCCCCAACTCCCCCTATGTCCCCCCCACGCTGTCCCCACGCTGTCCCCACCCCCCCGGCCCCCGGGTACCTCTCCCGTCCCCTCCTGGCCCCTCCTGGCCCCGGGAAATGAGGCGAAAAGCGGCTTTTTTGGTTAAAGTGTCACCGGCTGCGGGCGCGGGGGGGGCGGGGGGGGAGGGGCGGATTCCAGCGCCGCGGGCGCCCGAACTCCTGGGTCCCTCCCGAACTCCTGGGTCCCTCCCGAACCACTGGGTCCCCCCCCAACCTGCCCCATACATCTCCGGAGGGATCTATAGAGCCCCTATAGACTCCCCCATCCCCTATAGGTGCCTATAGAAACCCCCCGACCCACCTGTTGTCCCCCCCATAGGAGCCCTATAGATCTCTTGGAGCCCCTATAGAGCCCCTATAGCCCCCCCCAGCTTCCCATGGGAGCCTATAGACCCCCCATAGTGATCCCCCCGACACCCTATAGGCTCTGATACCCCCTAGAGACTCCCCTACAGACCCTCGCAACCTCCCATAAGTGCCTATAACCCTCACACCGAGCCCTATAGGTGCCCCACAGACCCCTACAGCCCCCCCATATACCCCTTCGAATGCCCTGGTGCTCCCCCTATAGATTCCTAGAGGCCCCTACAGATCCTCTCTGGGTCCTGACAACCGCCTATAGATTCTTATAGACCACGATAAACTACCCTATAGAATCCTACAGGCTCCTGTAGACCTGCCCTGGGCTCGTATAGGTCCCTAAATCCTCCTATAGGTCCCTATAAACCCCCATAGGTCCCTACAACCCCCTATAGGCGGATGCCGCAGGGTGTCTGCTGCCCCCTGGCGGCCGACAAGGGACACTAGAGGGACCCAGGAGTCCGGGGGGGGACCCAGGAGTTCGGCGGACGGTTACGGAAAGAAGAACTTTATTGAAAACCCCCAATTTCATCAAAAGCTGCGAAATGGCCCCAAAAGCACCTCCCTCCCCCTCCCCCCCCCAAAAAAAGGGGACCCAGGCGTCCGGGGAGGGACCCAGGCGTCCGGGCCGAGCCCCCTCCCCCGCTGAGAACGGCTCCAGCTCATCGCACCAGCGGCCCCGCTGCGGGGGAGGGGCGCTCCCAGTGCTCCCAGTAACCCCGCCCAGTGCTCCCAGTGCCCAACTGGGGCGCTACGAGTCGTAATCTTCGTCCTCCTCGTCCTCGTCCTCGCGGGGGGGGGCGGGGGGCAGCCCACCCCCCCCGCCCGCCCCTCCCCCCCCCGCCATGGGGGCGGGACCCAGCGGGGGGAAGGGCAGCCCAGGGCTGTGGGGGGAGGGGAGCAGTTAGGGGATGGGACCCAGGCGTCCGGGCGACCCCCAGAGAGGACCCAGGCGTCCTGGGGGGAATCACCCCCCCCCCCCCCGCCCCAAAAAAGGGGACCCAGGCGTCCGGGGAGTGGGGGGAGGGGCGTCACCTGGGGAAGCCGAGGGGGGGCTGTGGGGGGAGGGGCTGCGGTGGCTCCTCGTCCCCGTCGCTGTCACTGTCCTCGGAGTCCTCCTGGCGGGGAGGGGACACACGGTGACCCCAGGTGACCCAGGCGTCCGGGTCACACCCGCAACCCCTACGTTCCCAGGGGACCCAGGTGTCCGGGGCTCCCCTCCCCCCACAGAGCGAACCCTCCCCACCCCCCAAAAAGGGACCCAGGTGTCCGGGTGATGCCCTCCCCACCCCCACAAGCGGACCGCTCCCGTCCCCCACCCACAAGGGACCCAGGCGTCCGGGGGACCCCCCCCTCCCCCCGAAGGGACCCAGGTGTCCGGGGCGGCCCCTCCCCCACCTCCTGCTCCGTGTCCGTTCCCGACTGTTTCGGGTCCTTCCCCTTCGCCCCCCCGGGGCCCCCGTTCCTGCGGCCGGGACGACGCCCCCTGTAACAGACCCCGCCCTCTCAGGGACCCAGGCGTCCGGGGGGACCCAGGCGTCCGGGGGGGTGGCTACTGGGATGGTCTGAGATGCACAAGGGAGCACTGGGAGGCACTGGGGGGGGAACTAAGAAGGATCGGGAAAGGACTGGGAGGGACTGGGAGAGAACTGGGAGATGCTGCAGGGGCTACTGGATGTCACTGGGAGGGAACTGGGAAGGTACTGGGAGGTGCTATGGGCGCTACTGGGGGGCTCTGGGGGTACTGGGACTGAGACCCCTCCCCACGGGGGACCCAGGCGTCCGGCTGACCTGCGCTGCCCCCGCTCCCCGTCCCCGGCCGCCTCGTCCCCGTCCCCCTGCATGTCGGGCACCGCGGCCACCAGGTCCTTGAGGAAATCGAACTGCTGCTCCAGCTCGATGCACTGCTTCCTTAAAAGGAAATGGGCGGGGCCTGGGGACACGCCCACCGGCCACACCCACCCGAGACACGCCCCCCTCACCCCACCCCTGGGTCCCCAAATGCGCCCCTGGGCCCTAAAACCCGCCCCCGGGTCCTAAAACCCGCCCCTGGGGCCTAAAACCCGCCCCTGGAGCCTAAGCCCCCCTCCACCCTACTAAGCCCCGCCCCTCACCCCTAAGCCCCGCCCCTCACAGGACTTTTTTTGGTTTGGAAGGGAGTGGGGAGACCCAGGAGATCGGGAGGGACCCAGGAGATCGGGGCGACCCAGGAGTTTGGGAGGGACCCAGGTGATCGGGGGGACCCAGGAGTTCGGGAGGGACCCAGGCGTCCAGGTGACAGGTGTCACTCACAGGTGTGACGTCGTCATGGTTTTGGCATTGCGGGACTGGGTCACGTGACACGCCTTGCGCAGCAGCGACTCCAGAAACAGCTCGAGCGCCCGCGCTGGGCCGCTAAGGAACTGGGAGCACTGGGAGAGACTGGGAGAGGGACTGGGGGGGACTGGGGGGGACTGGGGGGCACTGGGAGGGACTGGGAGGGACTGGGGGGGACTGGGGGGCACTGGGAGGGACTGGGGGGCACTGGGAGGGACTGGGTGGGGGACTGGGGAGACTGGGGGGCAATGGGAGGGACTGGGAAGGGACTGGGAAGGGACGTGAGGGGCCTTGGAGGGGACTGGGAGGGGACTGGGGGAGACTGGGAGGTAATGGGAGCGACTGGGAGGGGACTGGGGGGGACTGGGAAGAACTGGGGGTTACTGAGACTTACTGGGATCCCTCCTCCACCCCAAGGGGGACCCAGGAGTTCTGGGGAGAACCCAGGAGTTCTGGAGGGGACCCAGGAGTTCGGGAGGGACCCAGGCGTCCGGGCGGATACAGATGATGACGGGAACAGCCGCTGCCACCTTCCCGATCTCCTCGTCCGTCTGCATGATCTTCTTGATCCGCGCCTGCGGGGGGGAAACTGAGGTACGGCCACGCCCCCCCGCCACGCCCCCATCGGCCACACCCCCGCAGGCCCCGCCCCTCGGCTCCACCCTCCCCCCTTGGGGCTGGCAAGGGGTGGAGGCCACGCCCACACTCAGGCCCCGCCCCCAAGGCCAACCCCCTCAAGCCCCGCCCCTCAGTAGCTCCACCCCTTTTGGCTACAGGAGGAGGCTGTGAGGCCACGCCCCCTCCTGAGGCCACGCCCCCATCCGCGGGGACCCCCTCAGGCTCCACCCCCACGGAGGCCACGCCCCTCCCCAAGCCACGCCCCCCAGCACCCCCCCAGTCCCTCCCAGCGCCGTTGCCATGGAGACCCCGTTGCCATGGAGACCCCGTTGCCATGGAGACCGCGTTGCCGCGGCGCCCCCGTTGCCACGGTAACCACCCCCCCCCCCGCCCCGCTCTCCCGCTCACCGGCGGAAACCGCGCGTTGTATTTTTTCTTCTTGCTCGGCATCGCCCCCCCCGCCCCGGCCCCGCCGGATCCCGCCCCGGGCCCGGCCCCGGCCCCGCTCCGGCCGCTCCGCCGCCCCCGCTCCCTCCCGGCCCCGCCGCCGCTTCCACGGCAGCGCCGGCCCCGCCGCGGCCTAGCGCCCCGCTCCGCCCCGCCCACTTCCGGGACGAGGCCACGCCTCTTCCCGGGCAGCCGCCGCGCCGCCACCCCATTGGCTCAGCTCCCCCGGCCACGCCCCCTCAGCACAAACCACGCCCCCTCCCAGACAGATCCCGCCCCCGAGAGCGCCGACCACGCCCCCTCCGGAGCTGTCAATCAAAGGAGCGTTTTATTGAGCAGGCTGGGGGCGGGGCCACGAGGAAGCCCCGCCCCCGAAGGCACGTGGGTGAGTGGGGGCGGGGCCAAGGGGGCGGGGCCAAGTGGGGCGGGGCCAAGGGGGGACCCCCTTCCCCAGTGTCTCCCAGTTCCCTCCCAGTGCGTCCCAGTTGCCCTCGGGACCCCCCCACCAGCTCCCAGTGACCACCAGTCGCTCCCAGTGACTCCCAGTAGCCCCCGGTCCCCCCAGAAGCCTCCCAGTAACCCCCAGTAACCCCCCAGCCCTCCCAGTTACGGGGACTGGAGCTGCCGCAGGAATTCGCTCAAGTCCAGATCCCCCAGTGACGGCAGCGAGTCCTCCCCCCCCCAAACTGGGGCACGTCCCCCCCAAACTGGGACACGTCCCCAAACTGGGAAACGTCCCCCGCGAACTGGGAAACGTCCCCCCCAAACTGGGAAACGTCCCCCCCAAACTGGTTCCCCCCCCCATCAAACTGGTTCCCCACCCCAAACTGGGAAACGCCCCCGAACTGGGAATCCCCTCCCCCAAACTGGGAGACATCCCCCCCAAACTGGTTTCCCCCCGCCCCAGTTTGGGGGTCCCGCCCCCCTCCCCCTCCCTGCACCAATCGGGCGATGGCTTCCGGGTATGACATCATCAGCGGGGGGGCGGGGCCGGGCGGGGGCGGGGCGGGGGGTGGGGGCGGGGCGGCCCCTCCCCCCCCCTCCCCGAACTGCAGCTGCAGCAGCGCCTGCGCCAGCGGGGGAGGGGCGGGGGGAGCCCCCGCAACCGGCCCCTCCCCCACGGCGGGGGGGGGCGGGGCTGCAAGGGGGGGAGGGGGAAGGGGGGTCAGGCCCCACCCCAAAATTGCCCCATCCCCCCACATTTACCCCCGTTAACCCCCCCAAATCGCCCCTCCCCCCCCAATTTACCCCCGAACTGCCCCTCCCCCCCCATTTACCCCATTTTGTCCCCACAAATCGACCCCTCCCCCCACCCCCCGCCCCAATTTCCCGTCCAGCCCCCCCATCGCCCCTCCCCCCCCCTTCACCCCCATTTAACCCTCAAATTGCCCCTCCCCCCCCTTTATCCCACCGCCATTAGCCCCGCCCCCTTGGCCCCACCCCCACTAACCTCGGCCCCGCCCCCTCCCCTTGGCCCCGCCCCCTCCCCATTGGCCCCGCCCCCTCCCCCTAGGCCCCGCCCCCACTCACCCTGCGGCTCCGGGCGGGGGAGGGGCCGCGTGGGAACCGCGATGCGGCGGGTGGGGCGGGGGGGGGGCGGGGCCTGCGGGGGGAGGGGCACGTCAGCGACCTCCCCAGTGCCCCCCAGTGCCCCCCAGTGCCCCCCAGTCCCTCCCAGTCCCTCCCAGTTACCGGGCAGCCCGCTGTGCTGGACCAGGGCCCGGAAGGTCTCGCGGGTTCGTTTCCGCTTCTCCTCAATACACTCGAGGTCACCTGCACCAGTTACCCCCAGTTACCCCCAGTTACCCCCAGTTACCCCGCCCAGTAACCCCCACTCACACCAGTGACCCCAGGGACCCAGGAATGCCCCCAAAGGGACCCGAGAGTGCCCCAAGGCTTACAAAAAGGACCCAGGAATGCCCCAAGAGGACCCAAGAGCGCCCCAAAGGGACCCAAGAGTGCCCCAAATGGAACCCAGGAGTGCCCTCAAAAGGACCCAGGAGTGCCCCCAAGAGGACCCAGGAATACCCCAAAAGAACCCAGGCATGCCCCAGGGGACCCAGGAGTACCCCAAAAGGACCCAGGCGTGCCCCCAAAAGGACTCAAGCGTGCCCCAAAAGGACCCAGGAATACCCCAAAAGGACTCAAGCGTGCCCCAGGGGACCCAGGCGTGCCCCGCCGTACCCTGGTGGGGCAGGTACTGGAAGTCCATGGGCTGGGAGCGCTGGCGGTCGCTGGGGCGCTGCAGCTGCAGGTGGACGGTGACCGGGGCGCGCAGCGCGGGGTCGCGGAACGGGGGCGTGCGGAACACGATGGCCACCTGCCGATGGACGTCGGCCTGCGCGAACGAGCCCTTGGCCTCCCAGCCCTCGGCCCAGAAACACACCTCGATGTCCTCTGCGGGGGGACCCAGGCGTCCGGGAGGGACCCAGGCGTCCGGGAGGGACCCAGAGGTATAGGGGGGACCCAGGGGTTCGGGAGGGACCCAGGCGTCCGGGAGGGACCCAGAGGTATAGGGGGGACCCAGGGGTTCGGG